>NC_056443.1:848113-1138113 GCF_018296145.1 Oncorhynchus tshawytscha | reverse complement strand
ACTGTGTTGGTTTTGTTGCTAAACAACCATAGATAGCAAATCCTGTTCTGTCCACTGTTGAGGCTGGTGACGTGTGTGGTCAAGATGCCAACTCCCCAGTCAGTGGTTACTACTGTGGTTACCAGATTGGAGAGCGGTGAGGGGTGGCAGGTTGCCTAGCGGTTAAGAGCGTTGGCCCAGTAACCAAAAGGTCCCTGTTTGGAATTGCTCCTGTATGTCGCTCTGGATAAGAGTGTCTGCTAAATAACTCTAATGTAAAGGTACAGTAGTTGTGGAATAACAATAACTGGTGTGTAAATATAACAGAATGTCTGGTCCAGCGACGGTGGGTTTGTGTCCATAGGCGACGTAGTTACTGGTGATGTCTGGTGAGGACCTGCCTTACAACAGGCCTACAAGCCCTCAGTTCAGCCTCTCTCCGCCTATTGCGCACAGTCTGAGCACTGATGGAGGGATTGTGTGTTCCTGGTGTAAATCGGGCAGTTGTTGTTGCCAACCTGTACCTGTCACGCAAGTGTGATGTTCGGATTTACCGATCCTGTGCAGGTGTTGTTACACGTGGTCTGCCACTGCGAGGACGATCAGCTGTCCATGCTGTCTTCCTGTCGCACTGTCTTAGGCGTCTCACAGAACGGACATTGCAATTTATTGCCCTGGCCACCTCTGCAGTCCTCATGCCTCCTTGCAGCATGCCTAAGGCACGTTCACGCAGATGAGCAGGGACCATGGGCATCTTTCTTTTGGTGTTTTTCAGAGTCAGTAGAAAGGCCTCTTTAGTGTCCTAAGTCTTCATAACTGTGACCGTAATTGCCTACCGTCTATAAGCTGTTAGTGTCTGAACGGCCGTTCCACAGGTGCATGTTCATTAATTGTTTATGGTTCATTGAACAAGCAGGGAAACAGTGTTTAAACCCTTTAATTGAAGATCTTTGAAGTTATTTGGATTTTTACGAATTATCTTTAAAAGACAGGGTCCTGAAAAAGGGATGTTTCTTTTTTTGTTGAGTTTAGATGTGTTTGAGAGCTTGTTTGACTCTGCTTTGGACCAGTTCTGGACAGTGAGTAGTGTGGTGTGTGTCTGGCTTGGTCTGTCTGGCCTCTGGATGTGTGGTGTCAAGGCTAGGTCTCCCCCCAGGTGTTTTGGTCTGGCCTGTGTGAGTGGGTGTTAGTGTGAGTGAGAGTGTGAGTGTGTGTCTGTGTGTCTAGGTGTGTGTGTGTGTGTGTGTGTGTGTGGCAGACTCTGAGCAGGCTGTTGGGGAGATTTACCTGCAGGGGCTGTCAGGAGAATCAGGGCAGCCTTGATCAGGGGAAACCATGGGAAGCCAAACACACACACGCACACTAGACTGACGCACAACCTAGTCCTAGAGACACACACACACACATACAACCTAGACAGAAACACAACCAAGACAGACAGACACACACACACACACACACACACACACACACACACACACACACACACACACACACACACACACACACACACACACACACACACACACAAACAATCTAGACAAACAATGCCCACAAAAATAAGTTGTGCCAGACAGACACAGATATGCAAAGCTTCTCATTGACGACCAAGCACAAAGTCCTTAAGCGCAACACAGCATAGCTGCTGTAGGGGTGGGCAACTCCAGTCCCGGAGGGCCTGATTGGTGTCACAGTTTTGCCCCAGCTAACACACCTGACTCCAATAATCACATAATCATGATCTTCAGTTTAAAATGCAATTTGATTAATCAGCTGTGTTTGCTGGGATGGAGAAAAAGTGTGACACCAATCCGGCCCTGGAGGGCTGGAGTTGCCCACCCCTGTGAGGTAAGGGCCTGAGGAAATGTCACACACACAGTCTTGTATAACTAACCTTGTGGGGATACAAAATTCAGTCCCATTCAAAATCCTATTTTCTCTAACTCCTTTAACCCTAACCCTAACCTTAACCCGAACCCAAAACCTAACCTTAACCCTAAACCTAAACCCAGCTCCTAACCCTAAAACTACACCCAGCTCCTAACCCTAAAACTAACCCCAGCTCCTAACTCTAAAACTAACCCCAGCTCCTAACCCTAAAACTAACCCCAGCTCCTAACCCTAAAACTAACCCCAGCTCCTAATCCTAAAACTAACCCCAGCTCCTAACCCTTAACATAATTCTAACACTAATTCTAACCTTAACCCTAAACCCCTAGAATTAGCATTGACCTCATAGGTCAACTGTCCACAGTTGGTCAAATTTTAGTTTGTTTACTATTCTTGTGGGGACTTCTGGTCCACACACACTCACGCGCACGAACACCCTTTTCCTGTGTACCATTCTGTGATGCCGTGATGTGTGGCTTAGACAACGCTAAGACTGATAGTGTGATGGTTTAAAAGTGCTCCTTCAAATGCTAGCTTTGCAGGACTCTTCATCTCTAACTTCAAGCATATGTGCACGGCTGCACGCACACAAACCACGAGGGCCAGATACAAGCCACACCCCCATGAGGGCTAGACAGACACACACACACAGCTCTAGGCCAAATCTCCCAGTGTACCCAGCACACAGCAGAACAAGGCCCCTTGTCTTTCTTGTCTGGCCAGATTTACGTTTTCTGTCTTTTATGAGGTCACTTCTGAGGCTGGCCTGACACCACATGATTAGCGTAGGCAAAACAGAAGCCTTTGGTTAGTGGGGCCGTGAAAATGTTCTCTTTAAATGTAACAGTGCTGGACTTTGAAGATTTAAAAAAGTGTTTATTGTTGGATTCTGCTTTGGTTTTTGTCATTGAGGACGTGTGTGTGTGTGTGTGTGTGTGTGTGTGTGTGTGTGTGTGTGTGTGTGTGTGTGTGTGTGTGTGTGTGTGTGTGTGTGTGTGTGTGTGTGTGTGTGTGTGTGTGTGTGTGTGTGTGTGTGTGTGTGTGCGTGTGTGTGCGTGTGTGTGTGTGTGTAGGAGGGGGGCAGGGTAGTCTGGCTGTAATAAAATGATTCTAATTGGTTCAGGCATTAGCATTCTGGTTCCATTATTCAAGGGAAGCCCTTTGTGTGAAATCAATTGTGTTCAAATATTAAAATATATTTTTTAAACAGAACCTAGCCTCAGTCTATCGATGAAAGGTTTATTTCCTATTCCGTGCTAGTTTACTGAAGAAAAAATGTGCTGTGGAAATCAAGGATTTCCTAACAATGATCCTGAACTTAAGCGGCATTACACAATATGTTATTCAACAACTAGGCTAATCATTCCTCTCCACCCTCCCCCACTCCCCCCCCCCACACACACACACACACACACACACACACACACACTAATACGATTGAAACTCAATAATACATAAACTGAGCTGAGCAGTGAATAATGTATAATGTTGCAAACTTAGGTTTGACTATGCGACTGGGCTTTGAGAGACATAGTAGCCTGAAGTCACAGATTAGATGGAGTGTTACAAGACGAGGCTTTCAATTATGTTTTAAATCACTGTGGCTTTTTGAGAAAAGGTCTGTGGGTTCGCACCTACGCAGGACTCATCTAGATTACTGCCAGGTCTTCCATGGAGCTTTAAAGTCAACTATAAACCATGACTTACCAAAGGAGGCATCTAATAAATCCTGATGTTGGACAAATGTGTTAAATGTTCCATTCTAATGTGATGAGCCATAAGGGAGACTACCACTGTTAAAGGTGCACCATGCAGAAATCGCTCCGCCATTTCCTGGTTGCTAAAATTAGAATAATTTGCCTAATTTCAGTTTACACAACAAAACAAGCAAGTATAGTGTAGAGAATCATTGCACCATCTAAAACACTGTGAAATATATTTTCCACAACCAAAAACATTGTATTTTCAGCTGTTGGAAGCTGGTGTACAAAACCGAAAGTAAAAGAGGCAAAAACTAAACTTAAGAATGGGAAGCATAGAAATAGCGCACATAGAACAGATTTACAGCTTCTTAGACCTGGTTTTAATGAGAATGACAGATCTATAACTAACACTTCTATGCGAATTTGGTTAGGTCGCCCAAAACTTTACATATTGCAGCTTTAAAGTGCTACTGTGGTTATTAAGAGCCCTTATGGGTGGACGAAAACACCAAAAACATCACAAAGATGCCACAACACAAAAAAATTGAAATCTGTCTCACACCATGTAGGCCTACACATCTACACCACACACACACATCCCGACAGACTTCCATGACATCATCCCATTCACCATGACAGCAGGCAAGACATCAACCCACACAGCCTGTAGGACCTGAAGAAACAACAAGCCATCTGTTTGCTGAAGATAAAAGACAGCATTGCAATGCTGCCGTCTTAATGCGGCCTTCTCTATGGAAGCTCCATGTAATGGCGTCCTTGGGCCAGCTAAGTATTCCTGAGACAGGCATGGAACAGAGCTATGTACGGCAAACACACACACACACACACACACACACACACACACACACACACACACACACACACACACACACACACACACACACACACACACACACACACACACACACACACACACAGAGTTGTACCAGGACTGGACCTGACGGATCTATTGCCATGGTGACAACCCATCAAGGGGGGACGTCGTTGCCTTGAAGTACACTGCAGTTTACCTTTTGTTCTCAGTAATTAAAAGGGGATTATCTGTTTTTCTCCGGCGACGCAATTAAGCCCACTCTCTTGTCTATGTACAGTAAAGGACTACCCGTCAGGAGTTTGAAATCACCCCCCTGCTTTACCGAGTCATTTACTATCAGAGGACAGAGACATAATAAGTCATTGTGCGGCAATACCATTGAAGTGCCAGCTAGAGGTCATTCAAAAAAATGTCAAACATTGATAAATAATTAATATACTATTGTCAAGTGCAGTGGGTTGCCAGGTAATGACAAGGACCAGTGAGGCAAGTTGAGTGTTCTGTGAGTCAGGTGAGCCACAGGTCACTGAGCTGAGAGTTTTGGAATGAGGTCATCAGGTACGTGTGGGGGGTAGCATTGTTAGGTGTAAAGAGTGCTGCCAGGTGAATGGTCAGGAGAGATGATAGAATGTTACCAGGGGGGGATAGCATTGTTAGGTGTAAAGACCTGATGATGAGGACAAAAGCTAAAACGTGCACCCATGGAAGGCCCCGGGACCGGGTTTGGGAAACCCTGTTATATGACAATCTGATTCTGAACATTTAATTTCCATCTGCAACATTTTGACCCACTAAATAGTATTGTAAAAAAGCTTATCATTATGAGGTGATCACTGCCAGATGTTAGGGTTGCCAGGTCAGTTGCCAGGTCACCCTCTGTGTGAGGCTTGCCAGGTGAGGTGGGGTTGAAACTCTGTAGCCTGTATATTCAGCATTCTCGGTAGCCATAGCTTTGCAGAGCTCCCAAGCAAGCCTCATAGATAACAATGTCTGCATAGAAGGGAATTGAGGAGTCGTTCTGCCTTTTCCGAGAGGCGTTTTGAATAGGGATTAGAGGGGGAAGCGTGCATGAGAGAGGATGACCTACTTTTAATGGGAATTCTAATTTAGTGTGGGAGCTCAGAGGAAAAATGAAAGCCGAGAAGATATAAGTCGTTTTCCAACCAGTTGTGCTCTTTTAACGCATTTTTAATAAAGGGGTTCAATATGAACGTAAATGGAGGATTCTGGGGGATTCCTTTAGGCCCTTTTTTCAAAACCCTTCATCTTTGGTAGAAATCGCTTCTATTAAAGGCTCTAACATTTCAGATGACGGCAATTCAGGCACAGCTAATCAATCTTTCCCTCCGATTTGTTTGCATTCCCACCGTAATGGACCCTCTATATACAAAAGTAATTCATCTGCGGTGGCAGTGAACTTATTGGACGGGATGTTCAATCTATCTTTCCTGGACCATACTGTCAAAACATGCATTTTTCTAATACTGGTGTAATTAAATGTCATATTTCAAGGGACGGGAGATTAATACGCCAGAAAGACACGGTGGTAAAGAAATGAAACAAATATTGACCTGAGGGACAAACATCAGAGGCTGCGGCAACTGGCTCGCTTGTCTCGCTTTGGTTTTCCCTTTAAGAAATGACAAAACGGGGCATGTCAATTATAGACATAGCCTGGTGTGACTGAGGGAAGACTAGCTGAACACGTCAGCATGAGTCCGACTCACCTCCGCCACACTAGGCACAGTAACGCATTCAACTATGATGCACCCTTTGAGAAATATAGCCTAACTGCACAGGTATACACAACCCTGCATGCACCAATGTACTGCATTGTTGGGAAGGGCTCACAAGTTAAGCATTTTACTCTACTTGTGCATGTGATAAATAAAACTTGAACATTTGAAACTAGAAGCACACAGATAATGTCAGCAGCCATCCAACCCAAAACCGCCCTATACACACCATTCCATCCAACCCAAAACCGCCCTATACACACCATTCCATCCAATCCAAAACCGCCCTATACACACCATTCCATCCAACCCAAAACCGCCCTATACACACCATTCCATCCCATCCAACATCTCCCTATACACGCCATTCCATCCAACCCAAAACCACCCTATACACACCATTCCATCCAATCCAAAACCGCCCTATACACACCATTCCATCCAACCCAAAACCGCCCTATACACACCATTCCATCCAATCCTAAACTGCCCTATACACACCATTCCATCCAACCCAAAACCACCCTATACACACCATTCCATCCAATCCTAAACCACCCTATACACACCATTCCATCCAATCCAAAACCGCCCTATACATGCTATTCCATCCAATCCAAAACCACCCTAGATACACCATTCCATCCAATCCTAAACTGCCCTATACACGCCATTCCATCCAATCCAAAACCTCCCTATACACTCCATTCCATCCAATCCTAAACCACCCTATACACACCATTCCATCCCACCCAAAACTGCCCTATACACGCCATTCCATCTAATCCTAAACCACCCTATACACGCCATTCCATCCAACCCAAAACTTCCCTATACACACTATTCCATCCCATTCAAATGTACACACTCCGTGCTCAAACAGACAGAGACAGACAGACAGACACACGTGTGCAGTACACACTCCCCAGGGTCCCATGAGAGCTGGAGAGGATAGATTGAGGGTTGGACAGGATAGAACACTGTGTTCGCATTCAAAATGACTCATCCTTCACTCACATACACCCCTTCCCCCAACACACACACACACACCCACCCTCCCACACACACACCCACACACAAACCCACACAAACACCCACCCACCCATCCACACACACCCACACACACCAAAAACAACATAAACAAAACAAATACTATCTATAATCACAAAGAGGCAAGGGATACACACACATTTGGACTCGTCTCGAGGACCCATTAAAAAGTGAGACAATCAAATCCCTTAAAATCCAGATTGGCATTGACACCCCAACGTCAGGGACATTCTTTACATTTTAAAGTAAACACGGTGCATGTTTCTTCCCAGCCATTCATTAGCTCATCTTCAGTGTTAGGGCCCTGACCAGATGTACTCCACCTAATGCAATTCCCTCATAGATTGGGTCTGCCTCCGGAGAGCCTAATGTGGAAACTTCCATTCAGGAACGGACACCGAGCCTCTCGCAGGGGCAAAGGCAGGCCGAGGGTGAAACCCAAATCGATGGCACAACTCTCCCAGACTGAAAGAGAATCTCTCTTGGTTAAAGATTTCTCTCCCTCCCTCTCTTCTTCGCTCCCCTTCACGGGAAATGGAGAGCTGAGAGTGGGTGATGTCATCGTCAGGATCGATAGGATGAGAACTCTTAATGTGATTTCTGTTGGAATCATCATAAGCCCTCTGGGTCCTCAGTGGAGCTTAACGGTGTGATTGACACCTCCCCCCCCCTTTACTGAAGACCACTATGAGAAGAGGTACAGGGGTCAGAGTGGGTGGGGATACAGCTGTGCTGTGCTGCACTTGAAACGCATTCAAATGAGGAGAGCGGGAGGATAGATAGCAACAAGATGAGAGTATTGCAAAATATATAACCTGTGAAAATCTCCTCTGTGTGAGGAGATTTTTACATACTCTCAATTTCTCTTCTTTCTCTCACAGTGGAAAGGTGAAAGGGATTGTGTAATGCTCTTTGTGGTTGCAGCTAGTCTCCTTCCCTTCGTTTGACCTCCAGATGTATACATAAGAGATCAATCCAATAGACACTTTAGAGCAGGCAGCAGGAGGGGCAGCTATCAACACCACCAAGGACCCGTGTGGGAGAACAGCATAACCCAAAGACCCAACATCGCCTCGACGTGCGGGAATGCTTGTGACACAGACTAGGCAGACCAGACCAACGTTTGGAGATCGAGAAGTCAAAGAGAGAAGTGAAAAATTATTCCTTAGTTAATCATTTTCTCAAACTCTAAAGGCACTAACTAGATTGGAGACAATGTTTTAAGTAGCTGAACATGTTATTACTCCAACCTCGTGAAAGTGACAAACTAACACATTTTCATTTTTGTCAACAACAAAAAACGTTATATCGAAGAAGCGCCTTTGATTTGACAGTCTGCACACAAGGGTGTCGTTAAGGGGGGAAACATGAATGATTCATGGGGCCCTATCCCTGATCTGACAGTGGCTCCGGGCATAACCACTATGCCCCCTCAAAAACAAAATCGGGTTTCCAGAAAAGGAAAGAAAGGAAACAGATACAGCAAATTTCAGGAAAAAATTACTCACTACATTTTTTCCCAGAAAAAAAAAACAGGGAGAACGATTTGAGTGGTAAGTCAGTGCAGACTGCCTGCCGAACTGAGTGGCCAGGCTAGCCAATATAGCTAGCTTGATAGCTTGCTAGCTACAGGTAGCTGCCTACCGTGGACTCACTCGTCTCGGTCAGAGCAGTAATTATTAACATGATGATGATGAGCTACCCCTACCAGCTATGACTAGCTAATTAGCTATTATTTAGATATCATTATAACCATATTCCCCAATATTTGTGTGATATTTGTTCGCTAGCTAGATTAAAATTAAAACCTAACATGTAGCCTTCCTATCCATACTCCAGATGCTACTACTACTGCTGTAGACAAAGATCCCAACATGTGTCTACTACATGAAGTTGAAACAGTGGACCTTGGAGGTGAGGCAGTTGTTTTGTAGCAGCTGCAGTATAACTAGACCATTTTAAAATGGTTAGGCACAAGCAGTTCGACACATATAACAACACAGAGATACACATGGAATAAACAAACATACAATCAATAATACAGTAGAAAAATCTATATACAGCATGTGCAAATGAGGTAGGATAAGAGAGGTAAGGCAATAAATAGGCCATGGTGGCGAAGTAATTACAATATAGCAATTAAACACTGGAATGGTAGATGTGCAGAAGATGAATGTGCAAATAGAGATACTGGGGTGCAAAGGAGCAAGATAAATAAATAAATACAGTATGGGGATGAGGTAGATTGGATGGTCTATTCACAGATGAGCTATGTACAGGTGCAGTGATCTGTGAGCTGCTCTGACAGCTGGTGCTTAAAGCTAGTGAGGGAGATAAGAGTCTCTAGCTTCGGTGATTTTTGCAGTTAGTTCCAGTCATTGGCAGCAGAGAACTGGAAGGAGAGGCGACCAAAGGAAGAATTGGCTTTGGGGGTGACCAGTGAGATATACCTGCTGGAGCGCGTGCTACAGGTGGGTGCTGCTATGGTGACCAGTGAGCTGAGATAAGGCGGGGCTTTACCTAGCAGAGACTTGTAGATGACCTGGAGCCAGTGGGTTTGGCGACGAGTATGAAGCAAGGACCAGCCAACGAGAGTGTACAGGTCACAGTGGTGGTTAGTATATGGGGCTTTGGTGACAAAACGGATGGCACTGTGATAGACTGCATCCAATTTGTTATTGTAACCTTTGTAGGAACGAACATTAACCCTAAAATTCCCTTTGTTTATGCACTTCCTAGTATCTAGAGGGCCCCAGGTAGGCAGAATGTCAGCAGAAAGCTGTCAGACAGACTGATGCAGAGGAGAGCAGGGAGGAGGAAGAGTAGTTAAAGAGTAGCAGCAGTACCAGTGAAGGAGTGACAGAAGAGATTGAACAAGCAAGTAATAAGGGAAAGGAAGAGTATGGACAGATTCGAAGTGAGGAAGATGAGCTTTTAGATGATCCAGCACTGTGGCCAGAGAAAGTACACGACCATGGAAGAGAAGCTATTGTTCGCAGCCAACAGGTGTGGTGAGGAGACAGAACTGTATAAATCGTGCCCCCAGACTCAGAAGGCAAGCCAGTCCCCAACTATTTACAGTACAGTAAGTCAGCAAACGGAAGAGAAAAGGTGCAGAGTGTAAAGGCATTAATTGCCTTCCATGTGTTCTTTTTTCTCATGAGCAAACCATCACCCAGTTCTCTGAATAGTAAGGAGGGCTATTAGATATCTTCAGTGAAATGGAGGAGAATGTATGACAAACTACCAGAGCATGAGGATGGTGTGTCTCACAAGAACTATAACTGGAAATGGAAAAATCTGCAGCCTTCCGTAACAGCTACAAATCAAATCAAATGGTATTAGTCACACACGCCGACTACAACAGGTGTAGACCTTACAGTGAAATGGTTACCTACGAGCCCCGAACCAACAATGCAGTACAAAAATGAATAATAAATGAATAAGAATCAGAAATAAAAGAAACAAGTAATTAAAGAGCAGCAGTAAAATAACAATAGTGAGACTATATGGGGGGGTACCGGTACAGAGTCAATGTGCGGGGGCAACGGTTAGTTGAGGTAATATGTACATGTACAGTATGTAGAGTTATTAAAGTGACTATGCATAGATGATAACAACAGAGCGTAGCAGAGGTGTAGAAGAGGGGTGGCAATGCAAATAGTCTGGGAGGCCATTTGATTAGATGATCAGGAGTCGTATGGCCTGGGGGTAGAAGTTGTTTAGAAGCCTCTTGGACCTAGATTTGGCGCTCCGGTACAGCTTGCTGTGTGGTAGCAGAGAGAACAGTCTATGACTAGGGTGGCTGGAGTCTTTGACAATTTTCGGTCCTTCCTCTGACACCGCCTGGTATAGAGGTCTTGGATGGCAGGAAGCTTGGCCCCAGTGATATACTGGGACGTACGCACTACCCTCTGTAGTGCCTAATGGTCGGAGGCCGAGCAGTTCCCATAGCAGGCAGTGATGCAACCAGTCAGGATGCTCTCGATGGTGTAGCCCTGAGATCTACAATGTGCCAAGACAGGTTGAACAGCTTTGCATTCCTTTCAATTGAAAACCAGTTAGCTAGAAAATGTAACTCAGGAATGCCCACATAATGTCTTGACACTGCAGTTGCAGTTTCACAGATGCTTGTTCTCTGTAGGTACCACATTTATGCCTGCAGTCCACATAGTTCAGGAACATTTAACATTTGGGGTATGTTATTTAGGCATATATTTAGTTATTATGCATAGGGCAGAAGAGGGTTAACCTTGTTTATAAGAATTGGTAATACATGATTTGATCTGAAACATGTATCATTGGTAATTTCTTCATTTAAACTGACTACAATACCATATATTGAAAAAGAAGTCACCAATTGTGTAGTTATTTATTAATAAAGCATCATAAAAATCTCATGACATAGACAGCTTTTGTTAACATTAGGAAGCAAAAATGTTTGCAATACTGTTTATATAGGCAAAGGATGAAGGTGGAAACTAGAATCTGCACAATTATAGTATAGAGCAGCAGAAACTTCTAGTTAGTACATTTAATAACACATATTGTTCAGTACGTTATTTTAATCTGCAGCATTCTGATTTCTATGTTAGGGGCCCGGTAGTTGTTTTTTTAATGTTTTTTTAAAATTCTGGCAACACCCCTGCCTGCACATGTGCAGTTCAGCACGTGACGACTGTTAGACCCGATGACATGTTTCTGTGAATGAGCTTAGCTAGCCGCCGTCGCCATGACATCACCTACAAGCGTTATTGGGGATTTCTATTGGAGATGCAGTTTGTACATCTTCATACTAAACCATCTTTGACAGCGTGCATGTTAGGGTTGTGTCGTTTAAACCAAGTTGGGATCCCTAACCAAATGCTTTAAATTACAGTGTGTGACCACAAAACTACCGCTAACAGCATCATCAAGGCTAAAATAAACATTTAACAAACACCTAACGCAACAATGCTGTAAGTGAGATATATGAATCTTTCTAATTATTTGCCATTGTCATTAATTAACAGTTGGAAAAAAGAGAGTGAGACAGGGAAGTGACAACAGCGAAGTCCTGTATGGTGATGAAATGCGGACTTTGCAAGGTGGAACTGAGCTACAGTTGCAGTACAGGTGCTGAAAAAGCGGCACCGTGAGACCCAACCTGTTGCTGGCAGCAGTGCGATAAGGGACGGAGTGAGAAAATGATTGCAGTTGATATGCTGCCATGGTCAATGGTAGAGGATGTCGGCTTCAATACCCTAAATGGCATATCTAGAACCAGACTACAAGATGCTCTGTCGATGGAGAAATTGTACAATGATTGCTCTGCAAATACAAAGCGCGAGCTCTCAAACCCCATACGTGGCGTGAACAACAGATCGTTGGACGTCTATGAACACGCTGTCGTACATCACTGCAACGAGCCATCACGTTGATGGGACATGAAGTTCCACGTACTGACAACTGAGAACATGGAGGAGAGGCACAGAGAAACTAAAACGGCATTAATACCATGGTTGCTGAGTGGGTGGGGGGGACAGCAGTAAACTGGGTGCTGTCTAGCTGGTAGGTATCCAGGACTTTGAGACATTGAACTGCATCGCCCCTTAGAGGTCACATAACAGAATGTTGAATTCATGTCATTTTATGATGTTTTTTCCTTCAACAATTAAACGAGAAAAGCAATGGCAGTTTAACGTTAAGAAGTGTTTTATATTTGTCACATACCTAGTGCATGTGAGCTCTGTGTGTATTATGTGTCAGTGTGTAGGAGTGTGTACGAGTTTGTGTATGTATGTTTTTGAAACACACAGTGCTAGAGAATAAAAAATTGCCTTTGGCACATATGAAAACACGCTCTCATTCCCTCCCTCCCTTTCTCTCACTCTCTCTCCCTCACTCTCACATGGAGTCATTATTTCTCTTGCATACTCACACACAAAGCTACCCTAACACCCACACAATCATAATCATTTTAATTTCTAAAATGTGTCAAATGCTTTCAATATACAGAATAATCTAATCTCAAAGCGCATAAAATCAAATTGAAAAACCAAATTGAAAAAAATAGACACCTAGACAGGCACCTGAAACAAAGAAGAGAGCTGACACTACAAGGGACAAGGACACCAAGGACAAGGGACAAGGACACCAAGGACAAGGTACAAGGACACCAAGGACAAGGGACAAGGACACCAAGGACAAGGAACAAGGACACCAAGGACAAGGGACAAGGACACCAAGGACAAGGGACAAGGACACCAAGGACAAGGGGGACAAGGACAAGGGACAAGGACACCAAGGACAAGGGACAAGGACACCAAGGACAAGGGACAAGGACACCAAGGACAAGGGACAAGGACACCAAGGACAAGGGACAAGGACACCAAGGACAAGGGACAAGGACACCAAGGAGCACAGCTGTCAACAGAACACCTTCCTAAAGAGAAAAGTCTTTAGGCCCATTTTAAAGGAACCCAGCGTCTGTGGTTCCTTCAGGTGGTCCGGGAGGGCATTCCAGAAACACACAAACACAAGCGAACAGACACACAGACAGTTGTATTGGTGGAATAAAATACCTTAATAAATACTTAATGGACTGGCAAGGGCCTTGAGAGAAAGTGCAAAAGAGAGAGAGAGCAAGATAAGAGATTTTATGATATGATGGCTACACTGACTCATAAAAGACTCTGGCCTGCCAAAATGGAGGGAGAGGGGGAGAGAGAGAGAGAGAGAGAGAGAGAGAGAGGGGTCCAACGACAGCCAGAGAGCGATGGCAGTTTCTGAGGGATGTGTGGGGGAGTTAATCTGTAGGGAGAAACCGAAGGCATTTTGACTAAAAGGGTAAAGCCAGGAAAGAGCAACGGGGAAAATATGCACAGAGATTACAGTGTGAGATTTGTGGGCTTAAAAGGGGCTTAAAGGGGAAGTTGTTGTTTTTTGACAACCAAATCTCTATTTTTGATGTAAAAGGCATGTTATAGGAGGGTCCATACATTTCACGTTTTAGAGAAACTTAGCCCAAACAGCAAATCACTTCCTCATCCAAAAACACCCAAATTCATCCTTTTGGAAATCGCAAAACTGTGTGTGTGGGGGGGCTTGTATTAACAAACCCCTGGGTAACGGAATTCCCAAAAGTTCCCACAATGATAATAAAACAAGGAAAATTCTCCCTCATGGGGACATTTCCCAGGCCCCCACAAGGACAAAGGCTATTTTAGGCTTAGGTGCTAGGTTTAGGATTAGAATTAGGGTTAGGAGGTTAGTTTTAGGGTTAGGAGTTAGGGTTAAGATAAAGGTTAGATTTAGGGTTAGAGAAAAGAGGATTTGGAATGTAAATCAATTCTAGGTCCCCACTAGGATAGTAAAACATTTTGTTTGTTTGTTTGTTTGTTTGTTTGTGTGTGCGTGCGTGCGTGCGTGCGTGCGTGCGTGCGTGCGTGCGACCCCAGTGATAATAAAAGGACAAAAACACATATTGGTTTGGTGCGTTTTTTTCCCCGAACTCTGACGCTTTTACCCCCTTTGTTGGGTTTGTTTGGACTGGTGTGAACACTATCCGCCCACTATCCGAACACTAGCGCACTAAACAACGCACCGTGGTCCGCCAATTAAAATGGTAGTCTCGGTCCGATTCAATTATTACCTGGTGTGGTTCACTGCATGTGAGTACGCAGTCTGGACCAAACACAGGAAAAGAAACACAGCATTATTACCTGGTGTGGTTCACTGCATGTGAGTACGCAATCTGGACCAAACACAGGAAAAGAAACACAGCATTATTACCTGGTGTGGTTCACTGCATGTGAGTACGCAATCTGGACCAAACACAGGAAAAGAAACACAGCATTATTACCTGGTGTGGTTCACTGCATGTGAGTACGCAATCTGGACCAAACACAGGAAAAGAAACACAGCATTATTACCTGGTGTGGTTCACTGCATGTGAGTACGCAGTCTGGACCAAACACAGGAAAAGAAACACAGCATTATTACCTGGTGTGGTTCACTGCATGTGAGTACGCAATCTGGACCAAACACAGGAAAAGAAACACAGCATTATTACCTGGTGTGGTTCACTGCATGTGAGTACGCAGTCTGGACCAAACACAGGAAAAGAAACACAGCATTATTACCTGGTGTGGTTCACTGCATGTGAGTACGCAGTCTGGACCAAACACAGGAAAAGAAACACAGCATTATTACCTGGTGTGGTTCACTGCATGTGAGTACGCAGTCTGGACCAAACACAGGAAAAGAAACACAGCATTATTACCTGGTGTGGTTCACTGCATGTGAGTACGCAGTCTGGACCAAACACAGGAAAAGAAACACAGCATTATTACCTGGTGTGGTTCACTGCATGTGAGTACGCAGTCTGGACCAAACACAGGAAAAGAAACACAGAATTATTATTGGTTGTTTGACTCATGACTTGAGACCTCTGAAATCTTCTGTGTGTAGCAAGGCATCCAGGAGCACATCCATACAGATTAGGGGAGACCGGGGCTGTACCGGGGATACATGCTATTAACTACAGACAATTCACGTGGCAGTTAAAGAGTCTTTTGCGCTGTTTTCCTCTGATGCTTCATGATAATCATAAATGGATTTAACTTGACATTTTTGTCCAATAAACAAATGACCTTGCTGTTAGGAAAAATGTACTTACTATGACTGAGATATGTGGTTGTCCCACCTAGTTAAGATGAAGGCACTATTATCAACAGCACACATGGTCCAACTAAAACATGATTTCCCCTTTTAACCCCTCTGACTCGGAGAGGTGCGGTGGGCTACGACATTTTGGGCGCCCAGGGAGCTGTTGTTGATGGGGGTTACCTGCCTTGCTCAAGGGCAGACCAACACATTTTTCACCTTGTCAACTCTTGGATTCAAACTGGCAACCTTTCTGTTACTGGCCCAATGCTCTAACTGCTAGGCCACCTGCCACCCAGATGCTCTGTGTATGGCAGCAGTGGATGGCATCAGCAGTTGTCAATAACATTTTAGCATAGCGAGACAATGAATGTGGCCTTTCTCCTCTGTCCGGCGCGTGACGTTAACGGGGGGTGCTTGTGCCACTGGGGCAGCAGTGTGACATCATTCAAACCTTCAGCAAATCAACAAGGACATCCCAACCACCAAGTCACGACACTGAAGGGCCCCTCACAAAAGACAGAGTCACAAAGTCCAACATGCAGGGGCGGCCGGAGGACTCGATTGACCAATGTTGCAGACATCATCAACAATGGCATTTCTATGTGACTCCATAACAACCACCAAACCACCCCCTTCAGCCACCACTAGTACTACCACTACTACTAACCCCTCCAGCTCTTCACCCCTCACATCTGTCTTCACAATAGCAGGCCTGTGGCTCGGCGCCGCCCTCGGCCCCCACCAAACTGTCTGCTGAGCTTCCACGAGTTCAATGGGCCTGCTATGATGGCACCAGCTACTGTAGTCAACAGGCCGGGCTGAACCAGAGAAGAGCTGGGCGGGCTGGCCCAGAGAGGGGCGAGAGTGGGCACGTGAGAAAGACACGGGTGGGTGCCTGCAGATCATCACGAGACCAAATACAAAACACTTGTATTGGGGAACATATTAAAAAAAGAAATGCGGTACCAAGAACTACTCTATATCAACATTTCTGAGATTTGCATAGAAACTCGACACAGGACTCTCTCAGTTCCTTTATAGAACTTTAAATTAAGTCTCAGAGCAAAACAGAACCGAGCATTTGTTTTAGCACTGTCCAATTCGTTTTTAAACCACAGTGTGCAAATATGGTTCAATGTGCCACTGAATCAGCACAATCAGTTTATCAAATAGCTGGCGTCTTGAAGCTAAAATTGGGATGATGTCAACTGTGCTAATGGTTTTACAACGTACAATACGTCTAACTTCGCAAAAGGAGGAATTTGTGGTAAGTACATGGGGCAGCCATCTTTATACACCTCCGCTATTCAGGAAACACAAAAAACAGTGGGCTAAGAAAACCTACCTTTGCATGAACCCTGTTCCACTGACAAAAAAATGGCAGCCTTGCAAAGTGACAGTTTTCTCCATGCATGCAAATCACTGTCTCCCATGCAGGTCCAGTGAGACTGCCTCAATGGGAGACAGTATCTGTTGTGTTTGCATGTCCTGGAAAGGGAACCATGGGAAAAACAGCCCCAGGACTAAGCAGTTTGTTGGAAAAAACAAGCCAGATGTCTCAGATGACCTCAGAGATGTTTTAAAAACAACAAACCGGGCCGGCGCATGACTGAGGCTGACGCTCCCTGGGATGGACAGCATTCAACTGCTTATCCTTAAAACCATTCATGGTACCAAAACATGCCCTTAGTCTTATCTGTTGGTCCCTAAAGTAACACCACTCAAGGCCAATAATGAGGTGTGTGTGTATGTGTGAGTGTGTGTGTGTGTGTGTGTGTGTGTGTGTGTGTGTGTGTGTGTGTGTGTGTGTGTGTGTGTGTGTGTGTGTGTGTGTGTGTGTGTGTGTGTGTGTGTGAGTGTGAAAGAGAATGTGTTCGCTCCTTCCTGCTACCATACGTGTGTGTTGCGCCCTGTTGATTGGCATAAACAGTCTCCTCTGAGAGAACCATTTGACAACGATGATCTCCCTATTCAAACCAAACGAATAGCGAATCAGTCTTGCCCCTGCTTGTATTCCGAACAGAGCAAATACAACACGACCTCTGATGAACCAACCCAAGAGAGGCATGTGATACGTAAACACTGGAGATGAACTGGCATGAGTAACGCTCTAACTTCCTCTTTTGCTCTGCTGTTAACAAACACTGTTCTGCCCATGCAAATATACAAAGCCTTGTCCCAGTCCTGTTTGTGCTGTTACAGATCTGGGACCAGACTAAGAATGCAGAGATATGAGGCCCAAAGCCCTGTTAAGACACTTTATGTTTCCACTATATGTGGATATGTGGATGGGTGAGTTACCTGTATGTGGATGTGTCAGTTACCTGTATGTGGATGGGTGAGTTACCTGTATGTGGATGGGTCAGTTACCTGTATGTGGATGTGTCAGTTACCTGTATGTGGATGGGTCAGTTACCTGTATGTGGATGGGTCAGTTACCTGTATGTGGATGGGTCAGTTACCTGTATGTGGATGGGTCAGTTACCTGTATGTGGATGGGTCAGTTACCTGTATGTGGATGTGTCAGTTACCTGTATGTGGGTGGGTCAGTTACCTGTATGTGGATGGGTCAGTTACCTGTATGTGGATGGGTCAGTTACCTGTATGTGGATGGGTCAGTTACCTGTATGCGGATGGGTCAGTTCCCTGTATGTGGATGTGTCAGTTACCTGTATGCGGATGGGTCAGTTACCTGTATGTGGATGTGTCAGTTACCTGTATGTGGATGGGTCAGTTACCTGTATGCGGATGGGTCAGTTCCCTGTATGTGGATGTGTCAGTTACCTGTATGCGGATGGGTCAGTTACCTGTATGTGGATGTGTCAGTTACCTGTATGTGGATGGGTCAGTTACCTGTATGTGGATGGGTCAGTTACCTGTATGTGGATGGGTCAGTTACCTGTATGTGGATGGGTCAGTTACCTGTATGTGGGTGGGTCAGTTACCTGTATGTGGGTGGGTCAGTTACCTGTATGTGGGTGGGTCAGTTACCTGTATGTGGGTGGGTCAGTTACCTGTATGTGGGTGGGTCAGTTACCTGTATGTGGATGGGTCAGTTACCTGTATGTGGGTGGGTCAGTTACCTGTATGTGGGTGGGTCAGTTACCTGTATGTGGGTGGGTCAGTTACCTGTATGTGGGTGGGTCAGTTACCTGTATGTGGATGGGTCACAGAACTGGACAGTGTGGGAGGGCTAAAGAGGCCTAATTGAGCCATGCATCCTGGTGAGCTACAACCCGTCTCTTTGTGAAAATGGCTACAGAAGGCTAGAAAGAAACTTGAGCTGGGCTGGTGGTGTAACAGTGTAGCACATAGCCCTGATGGTTTCATATGAAGATGGTCACTATCAAAGGAAAGATACAACTCTATCTTCAGGCATTTGTTCACTTTTTCTGTGTTCACAACTCTCAATAATACTACCGATGCTGCTTGACCCCCGAAAATGAACCTTCTGTTGAGTCGACCATGATAGTGTTTGGTAGTGTGTGTGTGTCACTGTGATAGCTTAATAGATAGAATAACACAAGTTGGCTCAGTTCACACACAACTGGCTAGAGAGAGCGTGGGCCATTTTCTCTCTTATATCGCAGTGTGTTTACAGAGAGTCAAACGGGACTGGAGACTGACTCTTAAATGCTACAGTTTCTCTGCTCCTACAACTGGCATCTGGCCATAACAGCTGTTAGGCTCAGAGCCAAACCTGGGTTCAAATACCATTTGAAATCGTTCAAATATTTTCTGTTTATGCTTTAGCTTGCCTGGAGTACCAGGAGGGTGGGGTTTCTACTTTTGGGACAGTTCTATTGGTTTTATCGTAACAGGCAAGCTCAATCGAGCACAGACAAAGTATTTAAAATTATTTCAAATAGTATTTGAACCCAGGTCTGCTCAGCGGGATATTGTCCAAACCAGTTCTGCCGCCCTCATGATCTGACCTTCGCCCCGTGGAAACCATAAATACCTCTGGTAGCAAACACACAAGTCTCAGACCATACCAGACCAGGTCATCTCAAAATACCATGCAAATATTTTTTTCCTGTGATATCTAGCGTTCCCTTCTCACTCTCTCTCTCTCCATCACTCTGAGAAGACAAGGTTACTTTAGCTCTTCCCTCGCTTTCTCCTTCCCCTTGCTCTCACTTGCGACCCCTCTCTAATTTCCTCTCCTCTCCTACCCTATTTTAGAGCACAAGGCAATTCCTCCTCTCACTTCTGTCTTCCTACCTACACCTCCAGAAATGACTGACAGACGGACGGACGGACGGACGGACGGACGGACGACTGACTGACTGGCTGTCCTACTGACTGACTGGCTGTCCTACATGACGGTGGTTTTTGACCAGTGGGTCAGCTGATTCCGCTCCAGCTGCTCAGTGAAAGGGAGGCAAGCATGCAGGGGGAACAGAGGGCCTCATTCACGGCCCGACGGGCGGCCGAGTCACAGTGCCCTGTGAGATGACCCTTGATCTCTGTGATGCAGATGAGGGCAAACTAGGTTTCCCTAACAGCCGTGACCACATGAAGAAACACTCCATCACTCTCTAATCATAGAGAATATAGGTCCAGCTTGATGTGGAAACTAAGGCATATAAACACAAATAGCCAATAAAGGTTAATCATTTAAACGCTTGCAGTAGATACTGTATAATTGCAAAATGTAGGCTACCAGAGTTAGAATAGTACTTCTATGGAAAGTGCCCAAAGTACAATCTAATTTACAACTATCACGAGGCATATAGTGTCCCAGCAAACAGCTTTTCTTTGGAAGGTTGCATGACTTCACCTGTGTGTACTGTCCACATATTGTGGGAGTGTAGGCTACTAGATTACATTGGCAGTCAGATGATCTTAGCCTTGCGCTAGTTTAACATTCAGCCACTGCTTGAATACAGTCATGGTATTGTGTTGCTGGTGTTGCCAGTCAGCCAAATCCAACACCAAATGTTGACTACTTACTTTCTCTATTTGGTTACACCTCTAAAGGCCTATTTCCTTTCATAACATTCTACAAGTATCAGTGTAATAATATTTATACATCCATTTAGAACTAAAATATTGATCCATTTTCACTTTATCTGCAACCAAATTCTACCCACTCCCTATTTTTCTGTATTTACACATGAGGATTACTCATTGCTGAATCATTACAAAAGATCCACCACATTCTCTGAAATGAGGAAGAGGCTAACTTTGTTGTGATTGCATCACTGCTGTCCCAAAGAGGAAACTGCTCCTTCCCCTGAGACGGCAGGGAAACAACCCAGCGATGATGGATTAAAAAGGGCTTGTAGAGGGAAGAGGGGATGCTTTCACATCTCTGTGCACATTGAATGCCACAGACAGGTCTTTCAAAACATCTTAGGAGCAGAAACAATCACTTAAGGGG
Organism: Oncorhynchus tshawytscha; assembly: GCF_018296145.1. Taxonomy (NCBI): domain Eukaryota; kingdom Metazoa; phylum Chordata; class Actinopteri; order Salmoniformes; family Salmonidae; genus Oncorhynchus; species Oncorhynchus tshawytscha. Next base: position 1,116,885 of record NC_056443.1, on the reverse strand, counting down.
GTTGGTATTTGTGACATGTCTCCCCCTGCACATCAGAGAGTGGATACTCAGTAAATGGGCTGCTTATGCAGGGCAGCATTGCTACAGTCACCCATACTATTAATCTGACAGGGAAGACTGCTGTTTAGACAGTCTGGGTACAGTGAGACGGAGCGAGAGTGCGAGAGAGAGGGAGCAGGAGAGCAGGAGAGAGAGCAAGAGAGGGGAGAGAAAGAGGGGGAGAGAGAGAAGAGAGAGAGAGAGGGAGCAGGAGAGTATGAGAGAGAGCAAGAGAGGGGAGAGAAAGAGGGGAGATAGAGAAAGAGGGAGAGAGAGAGAGAGCAAGAGAGAGGGGAGAGAAAGAGGGAGAGAGAAATAGAGAGAGAGGGAGCAGGAGAGCATGAGAGAGAGCAAGAGAGGGGAGAGAAAGAGGGGAGAGAGAAAAAGAGAGAGAGAGAGAGCAAGAGAGATGGGAGAGAAAGAGGGGAGAGAGAGAAAGAGAGAGAGAGAGAGGGAGCGGGAGAGCACGAGAGAGAGCAAGAGAGGGGAGAGAAAGAAGGGAGAGAGAGAAAGAGAGAGAGAGAGAGAGAGAGAGCAAGAGAGAGTGGAGAGAAAGAGGGTAGAGAGAGAAAGAAAGAGAGAGAGCAAGAGAGGATGAGAGAGGGGAGAGAGAGAAAGAGAGAGAGAGAGCAAGAGAGAGGGGAGAGAGAGTGTGAGAGAGAGAAAAAAAGAGAGATAAGCATCAATGGTCTTCCATCTCCGTCCTCCCTTTTTATTTGTTCCCTGTCTGATCTCTCCTGACCTCTGCACTTGAGGCAAAGTGTGTGTGTGTGTGTGTGTGTGTGTCAAAGATAATGGTAGAGGACATTGTGTACATCCGCACGCCTAGAGAGTACACTAGTCACACACGCAGACAAAAAGAGAGAGAGCATTATGTACTGTGTGTTATGGTTTCAGATCACATATCTGAGATTAACAATGGCATAAAAACAGGAAGGAGTAATGTACATAAGCCCCAATAAGCCCCATGACCACAATAGAGTGTTTTCTTCACTTGTCAAAAGCCCCCGGTATACTGGTGTTGATTGTGTCTGGGTCCTGGGTGCTTTTACATTAAGCCGGAAATACAGAGAAGTAGTAGCCTAATAAAGGCACACACGCACACACACACACACGCACACAAACAAACAAACGTACACACACAGTGGTGTAAAGTACTTAAGTAAAAATACTTTAAAGTACTACTTCTACTTAAGTCATTTTTTGAGGTATCTGTACTTTACTATTTATATTTTAGACCATTTTTACTTCACTACATTCCTGAAGAAAATAATACACTCCATACATTTTCTCTGACATCCAAAGTACACGTAACATTTTGAATGCTTAGCAGGACAGGAAAACTATCTCCAATTCACACACTTATCAAGAGAACATCGCTGGTCATCCCTACTGTTTCTGATCTGGCGGACTCACTAAACATTCATGTTAAGTATATTTAAAACCAAAACCAAGTATGACAATTGGGTACTTTTTCCACCACTGCGCGCACACACACACACACACACACACACACACACACACACACACACGCACACGCACACGCAGACCAGGGTCTGAGTTTTAGTGAGGTAGATGTTACCAGGGCCGTGACCAGAGTCTGAGTTTTAGTGAGGTAGATGTTACCAGGGCATTGACCAGGGTCTGAGTTTTAGTGAGGTAGATGTTACCAGGGCCGTGACCAGGGTCTGAGTTTTAGTGAGGTAGATGTTACCAGGGCCGTGACCAGGGTCTGAGTTTTAGTGAGGTAGATGTTACCAGGGCCATGACCAGGGTCTGAGTTTTAGTGAGGTAGATGTTACCAGGGCCGTGACCAGGGTCTGAGTTTTAGTGAGGTACATGTTACCAGGGCCGTGACCAGGGTCTGAGTTTTAGTGAGGTAGATGTTACCAGGGCCGTGACCAGGGTCTGAGTTTTAGTGAGGTAGATGTTACCAGGGCCGTGACCAGGGTCTGAGTTTTAGTGAGGTAGATGTTACCAGGGCCGTGACCAGGGTCTGAGTTTTAGTGAGGTAGATGTTACCAGGGCCGTGACCAGGGTCTGAGTTTTAGTAAGGTAGATGTTACCAGGGCCGTGACCAGGGTCTGAGTTTTAGTGAGGTAGATTTTACCAGGGCCGTGACCAGGGTCTGAGTTTTAGTGAGGTAGATGTTACCAGGGCCGTGACCAGGGTCTGAGTTTTAGTGAGGTAGATTTTACCAGGGCCGTGACCAGGGTCTGAGTTTTAGTGAGGTAGATGTTACCATGCTATTTGGAGAACGGTAAAAACAAGCAAAAATGGTTCAACACAAACTCATAAATGATTTGTTAATAACCACATTGTTTTTTACTCAAGTGGCCATGAAGGCATCACCTTGCAGCTGAATAACATCACTGCCAACACGGGAAACAAGCAGGAGATTTTTCTAAAAGAATCGATTGTGCTTGCCTCCTTCCACAGGGACTATAACAACTCCTAAACTTAACTAGATGTCATTAATCCACAATAAGCACCCTTTGCGCGTGGAGCCAAACATTATTAATGAGGCCTTGCCTGAGGACGGCCATTTTGGTGCAGACTGTGTTCAGTTGGAGCATGCCGGGCTGCATTTCACAGCCAGCGGCGACTGTTCTCTATCTTCACAACGCCAAAGAAAATATCCAGGGTGCAGTTTAAACCATCATAAAAAATGGCCTATTCGAACAAGTGCTCCTGCAGTTAGTTGGGGGACTTGAGGCAGGACACACAGGGGTGTATCTCAATGGTCTAAAATTGCTTCCTCTTCTTTATTCTGATATGAAAACACAGGATAGGTGGAAGCAATATGGCTGAAAACTATCAGCCTATTTTATTTTACCTCAAAATCTTTAAGGTCAATGAAAACAACAAGGATGGGAAGGAAAGGGAACCGCTTCACTTTAGACTACTGAGATGTACCCAGTGGGAGATGCATTATAGGGAACCCCTTTAGACTACTGAGATGTACCCAGTGGGAGATGCATTATAGGGAACCCCTTTAGACTACTGAGATGTACCCAGTGGGATATGCATTATAGTGAACCCCTTTAAGACTACTGAGATGTACCCAGTGGGAGATGCATTATAGGGAACCCCTTTAGACTACTGAGATGTACCCAGTGGGAGATGCATTATAGGGAACCCCTTTAGACTACTGAGATGTACCCAGTGGGAGATGCATTATAGGGAACCCCTTTAGACTACTGAGATGTACCCAGTGGGAGAAGCATTATAGGGAACCCCTTTAGACTACTGAGATGTACCCAGTGGGAGATGCATTATAGGGAACCCCTTTAGACTACTGAGATGCATTATAGGGAACCCCTTTAGACTACTGAGATGCATTATAGGGAACCCCTTTAGACTACTGAGATGCATTATAGGGAACCCCTTTAGACTACTGAGATGTACCCAGTGAGAGATGCATTATAGGGAACCCCTTTAGACTACTGAGATGTACCCAGTGGGAGATGCATTATAGGGAACCCCTTTAGACTACTGAGATGCATTATAGGGAACCCCTTTAGACTACTGAGATGTACCCAGTGGGAGATGCATTATAGGGAACCCCTTTAGACTACTGAGATGCATTATAGGGAACCCCTTTAGACTACTGAGATGCATTATAGGGAACCCCTTTAGACTACTGAGATGCATTATAGGGAACCCCTTTAGACTACTGAGATGTACCCAGTGGGAGATGCATTATAGGGAACCCCTTTAGACTACTGAGATGTACCCAGTGGGAGAAGCATTATAGGGAACCCCTTTAGACTACTGAGATGTACCCAGTGGGAGATGCATTATAGGGAACCCCTTTAGACTACTGAGATGCATTATAGGGAACACCTTTAGACTACTGAGATGTACCCAGTGAGAGATGCATTATAGGGAACCCCTTTAGACTACTGAGATGTACCCAGTGGGAGATGCATTATAGGGAACCCCTTTAGACTACTGAGATGAATTATAGGGAACCCCTTTAGACTACTGAGATGCATTATAGGGAACCCCTTTAGACTACTGAGATGTACCCAGTGGGAGATGCATTATAGGGAACCCCTTTAGACTACTGAGATGCATTATAGGGAACCCCTTTAGACTACTGAGATGTACCCAGTGGGAGATGCATTATAGGGAACCCCTTTAGACTACTGAGATGTACCCAGTGGGAGATGCATTATAGGGAACCCCTTTAGACTACTGAGATGAATTATAGGGAACCCCTTTAGACTACTGAGATGCATTATAGGGAACCCCTTTAGACTACTGAGATGTACCCAGGGGGAGATGCATTATAGGGAACCCCTTTAGACTACTGAGATGCATTATAGGGAACCCCTTTAGACTACTGAGATGCATTATAGGGAACCCCTTTAGACTACTGAGATGTACCCAGTGGGAGATGCATTATAGGGAACCCCTTTAGACTACTGAGATGCATTATAGGGAACCCCTTTAGACTACTGAGATGTACCCAGTGGGAGATGCATTATAGGGAACCCCTTTAGACTACTGAGATGCATTATAGGGAACCCCTTTAGACTACTGAGATGTACCCAGTGGGAGATGCATTATAGGGAACCCCTTTAAACTACTGAGATGTACCCAGTGGGAGATGCATTATAGGGAACCCCTTTAGACTACTGAGATGAATTATAGGGAACCCCTTTAGACTACTGAGATGCATTATAGGGAACCCCTTTAGACTACTGAGATGCATTATAGGGAACCCCTTTAGACTACTGAGATGCATTATAGGGAACCCCTTTAGACTACTGAGATGCATTATAGGGAACCCCTTTAGACTACTGAGATGTACCCAGTGGGAGATGCATTATAGGGAACCCCTTTAGACTACTGAGATGCATTATAGGGAACCCTTTAGACTACTGAGATGCATTATAGGGAACCCCTTTAGACTACTGAGATGCATTATAGGGAACCCCTTTAGACTACTGAGATGTACCCAGTGGGAGATGCATTATAGGGAACCCCTTTAGACTACTGAGATGCATTATAGGGAACCCCTTTAGACTACTGAGATGTACCCAGTGGGAGATGCATTATAGGGAACCCCTTTAAACTACTGAGATGTACCCAGTGGGAGATGCATTATAGGGAACCCCTTTAGACTACTGAGATGTACCCAGTGGGAGATGCATTATAGGGAACCCCTTTAGACTACTGAGATGCATTATAGGGAACCCCTTTAAGACTACTGAGATGCATTATAGGGAACCCCTTTAGACTACTGAGATGCATTATAGGGAACCCCTTTAGACTACTGAGGTGCATTATAGGGAACCCCTTTAAGACTACTGAGATGCATTATAGGGAACCCCTTTAGACTACTGAGATGTACCCAGTGAGAGATGCATTATAGGGAACCCCTTTAGACTACTGAGATGCATTATAGAGAACCCCTTTAGACTACTAAGATGTACCCAGTGGGAGATGCATTACAGGGAACCCCTTTAGACTACTGAGATGCACCCAGGAGGAGCTACATTATAGAATCTAGGCTATAATGGAATCCAGGGATAAGGGAGATGGATAGAGAGAGGAGGCAGCGGTTCCCTGATACCTCATTACTCTTCACTAACGACGTTCACACTGATAAACACACTGCAATGAGAACAATGTAATTAGTGAGGGGCTGGGAAGAGTAAGGCAGCAGAGCGCGTTGGTTTTCTCAAACTGATGTAGACTTCAAGTTATGTATTACTTCACATTGTTATTATATAATTCACATAATAATACAGGCTCTTGGTATATTGCAGCTAGGACCTACACCCTGACAGACTGTTCTCAAACCCAACTCTAACAGTGGCTACAAGCCAGTGAGAAGTGACCACCTGCTACTTTCCATGGAAAAAGCAGCTCTGTCATCAGCCATTGTACACCAGGCAAACACTGTTGGATATTTATAACCCAGAGATACTGGCTGTGGCACCCTGTTTTCCACAGATGCAGCAGTGTTACTGGGAACTGGCCCTACCTGTTATACGTGAACAGGCTAGGGTAGGAAGTCCTACTCAGGGACAACATGACAGTTGATGAGCTTGTTGTAGAGTTAAGCAAATATTCCTCATGTAAGGTAATGCCTAAATTAACAGGGCCTAATCGATGGCCTGAAAACTGATCTGGGTGAAGCTTTACCATTAGGGGGCTTAGGAATAAACTGCTTCAAGGTCATCAGCATTCTTAGTCGCATGAGGGGATGATCATAGCACCCCAGTCTGTGCGTGTGTGTGTGTGTGTGTGTGTTTGCCTGGTGAGTCCAGGGAATGGAGATGAGTGTTGTTTTGGATAGGGATCTAGAGAGAGAGCGAGCCAGGGTGACAATCAGTTTGAGTGGATTAGCAGGAGGCCTGGTAGGGGTGCTGGGGCTCCTGACGTTGCCAACCAAGTCACAGATGCGATAACAGCAGGTGTGTGTGTGTATGTGTGTGTGTGTGTGTGTGTGTGTGTGTGTGTGTGTGTGCGTGCGTGTGAGAGACACACAGGGGATCGGCAGAAATAGAAGGACTCAGGCCTCTGATACACAGAGTGCATCCTCAAAGCAGGGAGCACGAAACACAGCTGGTTGGTAACAACCCTGGCCTTTTGTGGACATCTCCATCAATAGAGGTCTGAAACAACCACCGGACACGGGGCCAAAAACAAAGCATCACTGCAGAGGAGGTGCCGAGTGCTCATTGGCCATCCTCTCCGCTACGGTCGACCAGGTGATGTTCCTTGAAGAAATGAATCACTTTGTTGATCAAGAGTTTGATGATGTAATGGAAGCAGCAGGTGCCGGGCTGAAAGATGAAACCAGACACGACACTGTTGATGCTGACAGAGAGGGCAGACGGCTTCGTATCAGTCTGGAGTCCTTTCCCTTCATCTGTAACTGGTATGAAAGCACGTAAACAGGGGAAAGCAACCGCTCTGTCGATATCCATCACTTACAGTCCCAGTCAGAAGTTTGGACACACCTACTCACTCAAGGGTTTTTCTTTATTTTCACTATGTTCTGCATTGTATAATAATAGCGAAGACATCAAAACTATGAAGTAACCAAAAGTAACCAAAAAAGTGTTAAACAAATCAAAATATATTTTATATTTGAGATTCTTCAAAATAGCCACCCTTTCCCTTGATGAAAGCTTTGCACACTCTTGGCATTCTCTCAACCAGCTTCATGAGGAATGCTTTTCCAACAGTCTTAAAGGAGTTCCCAAATATCCTGAGCACTTGTTGGTTGCTTTTCCTTCACTCTGCGGTCCAACTCATCACAAATCATCTCAATTGGGTTGCGGTCAGGTGATTGTGGAGGCCAGGTCATATGAATTCTAAATAAATCAAACAGTGTCACCAGCAAAGCAGCCCCACACCATCACACCTCCTCCTCCATGCTTTACGGTGGGAACCACCCTTGCAGAGATCACCCGTTCACCTACTGTGAGTCTCACAAAGACACGGCGGTTGGAACCAAAATTCTCAAATTTGGACTCATCAGACCAAAGGATAGATTTCCACCGGTCTAATGTCCATTGCTTATGTTTATTGGGCCAAGCAAGTCTCTTATTATTATTGGTGTCCTTTAGCAGTGGTTTCTTTGCAGCAATTCAACCATAAAGGCCTGTTTCACACAGGCTCCTCTGAACAGTTGATGTTGAGATGTGTCTGTTACTTGAACTCTGTGAAGCATTTATTTGGGCTGCAATCTGAGGTGCAGTTAACTCTAATGAACTTATGCTCTGCAGCAGAGGTAACTCTGGGTCTTCCTTTCCTTTGGCGGTCCTCATGAGAGCCAGTTTCATTATAGCGCTTGATGGTTTTGGCGACTGCACTTGAAGAAACTTTCAAAGTTCTTGACATTTTCCAGATTATCTGACCTTCATGTCTTAAAGTAAGGATGGACTGTCATTTCTCTTTGCTTATTTGAGCTGTTCTTGCCATAATATGGACTTGGTTGTTTATCGAATAGGGCTATCTGTATGCCACCCCTACCTTGTCACAACTCAATTGATTGGCTCAAACGCATTAAGAAGGAAAAAAAATCCACAAATGAATGTTTAACAAGGCACACCTGTTAATTGAAATGCATTCCAGGTGACTACCTCATGAAGCTGGTTGAGAGAATGCCAAGAGTGTGCAAAGCTGCTATCAAGGCAAATGGTGGCTACTTTGAAGAATCTCAAATTCAAAATATATTAACATTTTGTTTAACGCTTTTGTGGTTACTACATGATTCCATATGTGTTGTTTCATAGTTTTGATGTTTTCACTATTATTCTACAGTGTAGAAAATAGCAAAAATAAATAAAAAGCCTTGAATGAGTAGGTGTGTCCAAACTTTTGACTGGCACTGTATGTGTTTACAGATCAGCGCTGATGAAGTAGAAGATGGAAGGAGAGGGAGCAAGAAGAGGAAGCAAAGAAAGGAAGCAAGGAGAGGAAGCACAGAGAGGAAACACAGAGAGGAAGCAAAGAGAGGAAGCCACTTTAGACCAACGAGATGTTGGCCCTACCCCCAACCTAGTCATCCGGGGCCTCTTCAGATACTACAGCAGACGACTGGACATCGAAACCACCAAGGACAGTTTGGGAAAGAGAGAATTGCACCAGTGGTGCACCACCGAAACCTCCCAAACAGTTGTCTGTTTCCCTGGCACCCAATCTAATAATGACGGAGGTGGTAATAGTGTTTATGGAGAATGAACAGAAAAGACCAGTGTTACCAGACTGGAAGCATTTACCACCAAGGTAATAAAGCACAGGGCTGTTTAGCTCCCCAACTGTTGAGGTAGCAAAATAGCTGGTCTCCCATTCTGTAATTCAACAACAATTCCTGTAAAGGTGTTTCGAAGTGGTGTGGTGGGCTGGTGTGAGCCTGGGTGTTGGGTAACCAGGGACCAGCGCAGCGGAGCGGTTTAGCGTCATTTACACGTGATAAAAACTGGGCCTTAACTGGAAGCAGCAGGTCTGTCTGGAATGGGGTTCTCGAGCTGATACGCACAGAGGAGACATACAGGAGCATCAAGTCTAACACACACTGTCATGAGACCCATGGCCAAAATAGATGCACACACAGAAACACACAGTGCTGCTAGTTCATTTACGGCACCTAACTACCTGTCTAATCTAAGCCAGGTCTAATCGGTAGCTTTAAGCCCGCAGTGGGCCCTTTATCCACTATAGGCCTGTGGTGAAAAGGTTTGCAGCATAAACATCTGCAGAACAGAGGGACATTCTCCATCACCAAGGGATCTGCATCCTGTAGTCGAGCTCCGAGTGGGAACGTTTCATTAACAGCTATAGGTTGAGACAGAGAATACGAAGAAAATAAAAGTATTGATTTCTAAATGGTAGGCCTACCTAAAACCTTCATCAACATGTATTTATTAGACTGTTAGAATGCATTGGCTCAGAACAGATTACTAGATGCATACTTTTTTAGTGTCAGATGTACACAATATTGTATGACAAGATCCAGCTAAAAAAAAGACCATATGCATTTCAGCTAAAATAACAAGCCAATGTTGATCTCCCAGGAAAAGTTAGCTAGCAATAGCAAGCTAGCTAAATGTTTCATGTGTTTTTGCCATGCCCCAAAACTAATATAGTTGGTTTTGATTTTTCAACCTGCGTGTCATGAACACGTCTGTTGGGGATGTACATAATCAACACGCGCGTGGCCGCTGTAGTCAGCATGTCATCAACGTATGAAATGTTTCTTAATTTCAAATACAAACTCATTTTGGCCTTACTTGTGTTCAATTTGCAGTGTACAAATTATTACAATTATGCTCCAGCCCCCCGACCATCAAAACCCGTCCCCTCGTCCCTGTACCTCATAGACTGCTGACTCCTCCTCCACCCACACAGTAAAGACAATACTGAATATGTTTACCACACAGTAAAGACAATACTGTAGCTGTTTACCACACAGTAAAGACAATACTGTAGCTGTTTACCACACAGTAAAGACAATACTGTAGCTGTTTACCACACAGTAAAGACAATACTGTAGCTGTTTACCACACAGTAAAGACAATACTGAATATGTTTACCACACAGTAAAGACAATACTGTAGCTGTTTACCACACAGTAAAGACAATACTGTAGCTGTTTACCACACAGTAAAGACAATACTGTAGCTGTTTACCACACAGTAAAGACAATACTGTAGCTGTTTACCACACAGTAAAGACAATACTGTAGCTGTTTATCCCACACAGTAAAGACAATACTGTAGCTGTTTACCACACAGTAAAGACAGTACTTTAGCTGTTTACCACACAGTAAAGACAATACTGTAGCTGTTTACTACACAGTAAAGACAGTACTGTAGCTGTTTACTACACAGCAAAGACAGTACTGTAGCTGTTTACTTCACAGTAAAGACAGTACTGTAGCTGTTTACTACACAGCAAAGACAGTACTGTAGCTGTTTACTACACAGTAAAGACAATACTGTAGCTGTTGATCCCACACAGTAAAGACAGTACTGTAGCTGTTTACTACACCGTAAAGACAATACTGTAGCTGTTTATCCCACACAGTAAAGACAGTACTGTAGCTGTTTATCTCACATAGTAAAGACAGTACTGTAGCTGTTTACCCTACACAGTAAAGGCAGTACTGTAGCTGTTTACCACACAGTAAAGACAGTATTTTAGCTGTTTACTACACAGCAAAGACAGTACTGTAGCTGTTTACTACACCGTAAAGACAGTACTGTAGCTGTTTACCCTACACAGTAAAGGCAGTACTGTAGCTGTTTACCCTACACAGTAAAGGCAGTACTGTAGCTGTTTATCCCACACAGTAAAGACAGTACTGTAGCTGTTTACTACACCGTAAAGACAGTACTGTAGCTGTTTACCCTACACAGTAAAGGCAGTACTGTAGCTGTTTACCACACAGTAAAGACAGTACTGTAGCTGTTTACTACACAGTAAAGACAGTACTGTAGCTGTTTACTACACAGCAAAGACAGTACTGTATCTGTTTACTACACCGTAAAGACAGTACTGTAGCTGTTTACTACACAGTAAAGGCAGTACTGTAGCTGTTTATCTCACACAGTAAAGACAGTACTGTAGCTGTTTACTACACAGTAAATGCAGTACTGTAGCTGTTTATCTCACACAGTAAAGACAGTACTGTAGCTGTTTACCCTACACAGTAAAGGCAGTACTGTAGCTGTTTATCTCACACAGTAAAGACAGTACTGTAGCTGTTTACCCTACACAGTAAAGACAGTACTGTAGCTGTTTACCCAAAGACACAGTAAATGACAGTACTGTAGCTGTTTATCTCACACAGTAAAGACAGTACTGTAGATGTTTACCCTACACAGTAAAGGCAGTACTGTAGCTGTTTATCTCACACAGTAAAGACAGTACTGTAGCTGTTTACCCTACACAGTAAAGACAGTACTGTAGCTGTTTACCCTACACAGTAAATGCAGTACTGTAGCTGTTTATCTCACACAGTAAAGACAGTACTGTAGATGTTTACCCTACACAGTAAATGCAGTACTGTAGCTGTTTATCTCACACAGTAAAGACAGTACTGTAGCTGTTTACCCTACACAGTAAAGGCAGTACTGTAGCTGTTTATCTCACACAGTAAAGACAGTACTGTAGCTGTTTACCCTACACAGTAAAGACAGTACTGTAGCTGTTTACCCTACACAGTAAATGCAGTACTGTAGCTGTTTATCTCACACAGTAAAGACAGTACTGTAGCTGTTTACCCTACACAGTAAAGGCAGTACTGTAGCTGTTTATCTCACACAGTAAAGACAGTACTGTAGCTGTTTACCCTACACAGTAAATGCAGTACTGTAGCTGTTTATCTCACACAGTAAAGACAGTACTGTAGCTGTTTACCCTACACAGTAAATGCAGTACTGTAGCTGTTTATCTCACACAGTAAAGACAGTACTGTAGATGTTTACCCTACACAGTAAAGGCAGTACTGTAGCTGTTTATCTCACACAGTAAAGACAGTACTGTAGCTGTTTACCCTACACAGTAAAGACAGTACTGTAGCTGTTTACCCACAGTAAAGACAGCTGTTTAAATGCAGTACTGTAGCTGTTTATCTCACACAGTAAAGACAGTACTGTAGATGTTTACCCTACACAGTAAAGGCAGTACTGTAGCTGCTTTATCTCACACAGTAAAGACAGTACTGTAGCTGTTTACCCTACACAGTAAATGCAGTACTGTAGCTGTTTATCTCACACAGTAAAGACAGTACTGTAGATGTTTACCCACACAGTAAAGGCAGTACTGTAGCTGTTTATCTCACACAGTAAAGACAGTACTGTAGCTGTTTACTCACACTAAAACACAGTAAAGACAGTACTGTAGCTGTTTACCCTACACAGTAAATGCAGTACTGTAGCTGTTTATCTCACACAGTAAAGACAGCACTGTAGCTGTGCATCATGCATTAAGTGAGAGAGGAAAATTATTTTACAGCCTGTTTTCTTCCTCAAGAGGTGTTTTTTTCAAAGCATGATTTCCATTAAGTGAGAGAGAGAGAGAGAGAGAGAGAGAGAGAGAGAGAGAGAGAGAGAGAGAGAGAGAGAGCTCAACCAACCACTCTCAACCAACCATGGGGGTTTTACAATGGTTTAGAAGATGACAGGCTTGATATTGGGGCAGTGTGGTGGTACTGTAAACAGAGGCTGTGAATGAGCTGATTTTCTGCCATGCAGATACACACAATGTCTAACGAATGGAGACTGGATTTTCTTTTGTCTTTGAGACTATTTGGCTGTTCACGTTAACAAGATGTGCCGTTGGCAATTATGTTCTCTATTCAAAACACTTGAATAGTTTCTAAAGCAGTGTGGATTCATCATCAGACTTGTGTGTTATGTTAATGAAATACTGAATATAATGGATTGAATTGGCAAGTATCACAAATTGAGCTGGTGTTCCTGTTTGGACAACTTTAGCCAAACAGTGCTCTATCTCCATATATGCTACTTCCTGTAGCATATGCTATTTGATACTGGGTGCAGGTCCTGGGCAATAGATGAAAACACATGAACGCACGTATGAACACACACACCACCATGTGGTACCACTTAGAGTGGTGGTTCCAATGTCACCAAAGTAACGCTAAGGCAAAACACACTGTGTTTTCATTCAGTCTATTAGCCCTTTAAACTTCTGCTCCCCGCCCCTGTCAATCTCTCAACACACACACGTTTACTGATCTTGTGTTTACTGGGAGGGGGGACGGGGATGGGGGTGACCCCGCCTCTGCTCCACTAACACCAGGTGTTTCAGTGTTCCTATTGGAGGCCTGAAGAGAGAGCTAGATCTCAGATAAAGATGCAAAACAGCAGGCTCACAGAGTTCAGGGACCTCTGCTCTCAACACAGCCGAACGGCAACAAAAACTGTGTGGGACACGACAGAAATGGAGCAGGACGCCGTAAATACACACACACACACACACACACACACACACACACACACACACACACACACACACACACACACACACACACACACACACACACACACACACACAGTGACTTGAGATTAGTCAGATATTTTCTACATACACAGACCATAATAAAAGTTGGGCTACATTCCTCTGTTCCACTGTCCTGTTTTACAAAATAGGCCTAAAGTCAAAGACTGATTATTTGATACCTATCCTAGTTCATCTTGTTAAAATCTAAAAAGCTTTGACATGCTTCATTCAAGTCGACCTAGATCTAAATAAAATAGAATTCTCAGGATGAATATGTTTAGGCAGTATGTGTGTATGAGTGTACATGCATGTGAACGCAAACACAAGCCAATGAGATTAAATCAACTGGAACTGCAAGTCGGTTGATATTTAAGGGGCCCGTGGCTGGGAAGCGCTAGGGGTTATTTTTACCGAAAGCCATAGGTAACTCATCTGGCACGACAAGGCAACAGACCCTCAGGAGGGTTGAGTGTGTGTGTCTGAGGGAGAGACATGGAGGTGGGTTTACAAGAGGGTGTAGACACAGGTTAAACTCACACACCTGGCCTTTTTATGGAAACCAAAATAAGGGACGTAAGGGACAGAAGACAGGGGCACTTTTGTGCTGAAGGGGGCTGTGAAAAGCCATCAACTAGTCTACACTTTAAATACCCCTAGTATAGTTGTCTGGGGTTTGCTATGGCTGGCCAGGTCTCAAGTCATACGTCATTAAGCACCTTTTTTTCCATTTTTGCCTAAAATGACATACCCAAATGTAATTGCGTGTGTCGCTCAGGCCGTGAAGCAAGTATATGCAGATTCTTGGTACCATTTGAAAGGAAACACTTTGAAGTTTGTGGAAATGTGAAAGGAATGTAGGAGAATATAACACAATATATCTGGTAAAAGATAATACAAAGAAAAAAACATGCATTTTATAGTACCATCATCTTTGAAATGCAAGAGAAAGGCCATAATGTATTATTCCACCCATGTGCAATTTATATTTTGGCCACTAGATGGCAGCAGTGTATGCACAATGTTTTAGACTGATCCAATGAACCATTGTATTGCCTGTCAAAATTTTGACTCAAGACTGCACAAATGTGCCTAATTTGTTTATAAATAACTTTTCATGTTCAAAATTGTGCACTCTCCTCAAACAATAGCATGGTATTATTTCACTGTAACAGCTACTGTAAATAGGACAGTGCAGTTAGATTAACAAGATTGTAAGTTTTCTGACAATATCTGACCTGTCTATGTCCTGGGAAATGTTCTTGTTACTTACAACCTCTTGATAATCGCATTAGCCTATGTTAGCTCCACCGTCTCGTGGAAGGGACACCGATCCCAAAGAAGTTGACTGGCCTCAGATTGCGCTACCTCATCTTCCTGGATTGAAAATCTTTGATTAGAAGAGATCTGTGTACTGTCACAATATTAAAGCAAAGAAGGATGATGGGCTCCAGACAATAACAACTTGGCATATATCACTCTGAATAAAGCTTGTCTAAATACCAGGGTCTTATTCACTAGGCACGAAATGGAAGCAAACAGGCCAAAACTGGGAAGCAGGCTCTCTATGTGAACTTTTTTGTTCTGGTGCACTTAAATGATTAGAACCCTGGAGTGTAGCACAGGAAAGAGTGAGCCTAGCTTCCTGATGAAGACATCATAGCAGACACATATGGACTCCAGGTTTCATACCACTGTGTGTTGCTACCAAGTGGAGTCCACATACTGTACTATACGCTATAGCCAGTAGTTCCAGGAAGTGAGTTCACAACTAATAATAGCCAGTCTGGAGCCCCCTCCCTGAAAATAGGCGTAAAACCTTTTGTAACTCTTGGGACCAACCAAAACATACACTGGAAAATGGAATTTAAAAGATCAGGAAAACTAATCTGATTGTTTTTAGAGCTAAGGACCCACTGAGAATATGTCAGGAAGTGACACCATTTCATGGGGTTTGTGTTTCCATGAAATATGTTTTTGGCTGAGTTTCTGCTCCTAGAACTTAATAGAATGGGCTGAGTCCAGCAATCCAAATAAACCGATCACTGTCAATGTCTCCTCCAAGGCACGTACTTCACTCAACCTCCTCACATGGACACCAAGGCCAGACCACCCGACACATGACATGGATCAACACACTAGTAAATGTTGGCACAACGCTGAGGAAATGTTACACTTATCGCAGGCATTTTGCTGATATCGTTCATTATGATAAGTAGCCTATACTATAGAAATGTGAAGTTTGAAATGAAATAAGTTTGCTAATATGGGTTAATGGGACAAATGATGGCTACAACCATCAAACTAGTAGTAGTACTTTAAAGGATAATACAATAAAATAAAACTGCAGTGCACATTGTTATAAATGTATAGTTCTATTCATCGTTATCGCATGAATTCAGGCAATTTATCACAATATGGATTTTTTTACATATCGCCCTGCTCTAAATGCACACAGATGTCGTTTCCATGAATTATTAAGTACAGGACAGTGGACACTAGCCTCTAAAACAGGGTTCACCAACTGGCAGCCTGTGAGTGTTTTTTTGGGCCCCTCAAGTTTTCTGAGCAATTTTTTATTTTTTATCTTCATTGTTTGACATAAAAGACTGTAAAAACCCCTAGGAAATCAGCTCCAAATGATCTGTTTCCAATATTCCCACGCACATTATGGTATATAAATGTAATCAAGGTCTTAATTATTATATTTTAGTCAAATATATCTGTGTGTGCTTCTTGTGGTCAATTTGCAGTCTACAAATGATTTGTATTTATGTTCTGGCTCCCCAACCATTGGCGGTTAAATCTAATTGAAGGTCTCTGTTCTAATACAAATACATGATGTACTGCTGCACTCTCTCCAGTCTAACCACTGACCATCTCCCCTTGCAGTTCCTCTTCTTGGTGAGGCAGGGGGGAGCACCGAAAGAGGAAGTGAGGCAGTTTCTACTAGTAGAACTGCAGATGCTGAGATGGGAGATTGACGGGACTATTTTCAGCAGGCCCTGAGCCACTTCAACTTCCTGACCCTGTTTTTACATCTGAGGTAAAGTGACACCGTGACACAATGTGAACATATATATGTGAACGTATATACACATGGTCACTCATTGATCTGGTGTGGGGCTGAGAGAGAATAAGCTGTCAGCAGAATCTCCCAGAGAAACACAGGGAGCGTAAACACAGCTGGCTGAATCATGGGCTTTGGAGGGCGTCACGTCTGAGGGAGAGGGGGAAATGGCAGAAGGGTCACGGGGTAGATAGGGGTGGCGTAAAAGAAACATGAGTGGTATTAAGAGTTTTGGGAGAGAAGAGGCAATGGAGTTGGAAAAAACTGCCTTGTGTTGTGATCAGGAGTTACTTGTTTATTTTGCAACCTACAGCACACAATGTTTTACAAAAGTAGGTTTTAAAGGACAATAGAATTGAATTTGCTTCCATTTTTCTTTTTTCGCCTAGGAAAATCTGGTATCGTAGTGTCCCGATACTGGTACCATGCTAAGTGAATCCACTGCTGTTTAAGACATGCAAATACGGTTGAAGTCAGAAGTTTACATACACCTTAGCCAAATACATTTAAACGCAGTTTTTCACAATTCATGACATTTAATCCTAGTAAAATTTCCCTGTCTTGGGTCAGTTAGGATCACCACTTTATTTTAAGAACATGAAATGTCAGAATAATAGAGAGAATGATTTATTTCAGCTTTTATTTCTTTCATCACATTCCCAGTGTGTCAGAAGTGTACATACAATCAATTAGTATTTGGTAGCATTGACTTTAAATTGTTTAACTTGGGTAAAACGTTTCTGGTAGCCTTCCACAAGCTTCCCACAATAAGTTTTTTTTTTTTGGCCCATTCCTCCTGACAGAGCTGGTGTAACGGAGTCAGGTTTGTAGGCCTCCTTGCTCGCACATGCTTTTGCAAACCGTAGTCTGGCTTTATTATGCCGGTTTTGGAGCAGTGGCTTCTTCCTTGCTGAGCGGCCTTTCAGGTTATGTTGATATAGGACTCGTTTTACTGTGGATAAAGATACTTTTGTACCTGTTTCCTCCAGCATCTTCACAAGGTCCCTTGCTGTTGTTCTGGGATTGATTTGCACTTTTCGCACCAAAGTACATTCATCTCTAGCAGACAGAGTGCATCTCCTTCCTGAGTGGTATGACAGCTGCGTGGTCCCATGGTGTTTATACTTACGTACTATTGTTTGTACAGATGAATGTGGTACCGCATTGGGAACTTGCTCCCAAGGATGAACCAGACTTGTGGAGGTCTACAATTATTTTTCTGAAGTCTTGGCTGATTTCTTTTGATTTTCCCATGATGTCAGGCAAAGAGGCACTGAGTTTGAAGGTAGGCCTTGAAATACATCCACAGGTACACCTCCAATTGACTCAAAGTATGTCAATTAGCCTATCAGAAGCTTCTAAAGCCATGACATTCTTTTCTGGAATTTTCCAAGCTGTTTAAAGGCACAGTCAACTTAGTGTATGTAAACTTCTGACCCACTGGAATTGTGATAAAGTGAAATATAAGTGAAATGATCTGTCTGTAAACAATTGTTGTAAAAATTACTTGTGTCATGCACAATGTAACCGACTTGCTAAAACTATAGTTTGTTAACAAGAAATTTGTGTAGTGGTTGAAAAACGAGTTTTAATGACTCCAACCTAAGTGTGAGTAAACTTCCGACTTCAACTGTACATTTCTCACGTGTTTACAATAGGTAATATACAACATACTGGTGGCAAATGGCATCATACACTTAAATAGGACGCACACTCAGGGGCACTCATAGGCCTAGTCATACAGAAATAAACGTATCCCGTCACCATAAAACTAGACATGTGCCCCCTACAACAGATGATGCCTGCTAGCAACCTCAACAGCAGAGCCTCAAGGAAAGTAGTTTACAGGCGGACCGTTAATAGGTCAATGGCGCCCCCTGTCTTTACAATACTGCCTGAACGAGTTGTACGAGTTGAGACAAATCAAATCTAGTCTGAACTGTGCGATGTAGTAGGGAGTTGTAGTTTCCAACATGTCAATATTCTAAATAGTTTAGCGCATAAAACGTGGTAATTAACTACAATGACTATATTCCATTGTCTGGTCTGGGTTTCTTTTATGCCTGCTACGGAAGAAGCAGAAGAATGCGCGATTGGGGATATATAGAGCAGCTATTGCTTCGCGAGGTATCTCTACCTGAAAATACATGATCTAAGTGGTTTATAGTTGGTATTCAGCAGTCATAAAAGTCTGCCTTATTTACTTTGAATAACTACAAAATAGTGATTGTCAGACAGCGTATGCAGCAGTTCTATAGAGATGAGATGACTTGGAATGAAATAAGTCATCAAATAAAACAAATGTAATATACACAACTGAAATATGTGATTAAAGTAATGTGAATAATTATGGTTAGTAAGTTATGGGCAGTCAAAACTCACTACCATCATGGGAGTTTTATACATTTTTTTTGATTCTGTGTCACAGCATTCAACCCAAATAATCGAAACCCGTGATTTCAATAATTGAACCGAAACCGAATCGACCTCAGAAAGCACTAATCGCTCAGCACTACGTGAGTCACAGGCCCGCAACGTGTCAAAATGTCCAAGAGAAGCCAAGTATTTGCTCCTTGCTTTTCAAGTGGGAGCAACAAACTGGAAAAATGTCGACCTTGAACAACCATAGCTTGAACAATATCATTAGCTAAGTTTTGTTACACAGTGGTTGTGGTTTGTTGTGCATGTAAAAATGAGCATGCCTATTTGCAACAACACTTTATTATGATTGACCAGTGACAAACATTGGGAGAAAAACATAATATGGAGCCAGAAGGCTGCCAAAAGGTTGAACGTACATATCGTTAGAATCATAAGAAAACCCATGTGTAAATTGTTAGGATAGTAAGAAAAGCCATGCAGTAACTGTTAAATTAGATCTGTAAACATTACAACTATGAAAATCAATTCTTACATTTACGTCACCCTTTACTCGCTTACAGATCTTTTTTATATGTGCAAACTTGTCAGGGATGTGGCATCCACAAAGGACATGAACTGAACGTAGCTAGTCAATCAAGCAACTCTAGCCCAGACTTTGGAGTTGCTTTGCAATTTCATGGTTTAATTTCCTAAATAAAAGTTTAGAGCTTGTTGTAGAACGGCATTCGATAACGACGTTATACCAGTAGATGGCAAATTACTTAGAATAACCACCTGAGCTGCAAAATAGAAAGTTTAAAAAAGTTATTCCCCAATCTAAATATGCCATGGCCATATAATCGCATAATTTATTTATAGCCGTGGTAACGCAGGAATTCCCAAACTGGAATGCCTTCAGGGTTTTTTTTAATTTAATTTTTCTCAAATTTTACCCCCTATTTCGTGGTATCCACGGTAGGTACTATCTGTCTCATCGCTACAACTCCTGTACGAGCTCGGGAGAGACGAATGTCGAAAGCCATGCGTCCTCCGAAACACAACCCAACCAAGCTGCACTGCTTCTTAACACAGCGCGCATCCAACCCGGAAGCCAGCCGCACCAATGTGTCAGAGGAAACACTGTGCACCTGGCGACCTGGTTAGCGTGCACTGCGCCCGGCCCGCCACAGGAGTCGTTAGTGCGGGATGAGACAAGGATATCCCTACCGGCCAAACCCTCCCTAACCCGGACGATGCTAGGCCAATTGTGCGTCGCCCCACGGACCTCCCGGTCGCGGGCCGGCTGCGACAGAGCCTGGGTGCGAACCCAGAGTCTCTGGTGGCACAGCTAGCATCGCAGTGCTAGCCTTAGACCACTGCGCCACCGAGAGGCTCTTGGGTACACTGCAGCATCCACCGAGAGGCTCTTGGGTACACTGCAGCATCCACGAGAGGCTCTTGGGTACACTGCAGCATCCACCGAGAGGCTCTTGGGTACACTGCAGCATCCACCGAGAGGCTCCTGGGTACACTGCAGCATCCACCGTGAGGCTCTTGGGTACACTGCAGCATCCACCTAGAGGCTCTTGCTGCCAAGGGAATGCCTTAGAGGTTGAAAGACGTATTGGACACTACAGTGAAAATGGTTAACTTTGTTAAAGCAAGGCCCTTGGCTTAATTCCACCCTGTATGTAGGCTTGTTATAGCCATCTGTGCTGCACAACCCTATCACGCAGAGGCTATATCCATAACAATAAATGAGACAGAGCAAAATATTAAGTATTGACTATAACCTGTCCTGAGTGAAATAGTCTTGAGCATTTGGGACCCCTAGGCTATCTATAGCCTATTCTTATTGCCAGATCTGTTTTCCCTATCCGCCACTGTATGTGCTTCTACTATTTTGGTTAACATTTATTTAGAGGCTATATGCTTACAAGTTGAAGGCCTATTTTTATTTGGCTAATAGACAAATAGGCTTACATTAGGGTATTATGACTCTACGGCTGCATGGCTCCAGAAGGGCATCTTCTGAGTCTGAGCGGTGCTTTCATCTTACCAGTGATTCTTCTGCTTTGTACATTATTTTCACTGTCAAATTTGTTTTAATTATTTACTAGTTACAATGTTTTTGCTTGTCAACATGACACTTGAAAACACAATGTTTTTTACGGAGGTTGGGTGCAAGGTCAGTAACATCACGTGCATGACCTGCAAGTGCTCTGATTAGAGTATTGTTGGCGTGGAATCCACACAGGTGTGTAGATGTGATGTGCATTGTGTACACGTATGCATTCAAAATACATACCAACAATAGCCACAGTCAGTCATATATTTAAGCAATAAGCCCCGAAAGTATGTGGTATATGGCCAATATCAGCTAAGGGCTGTTCTTCCACACGACACAACAGAGTGCCTGGATACAGCCCTTAGCAGTGGTATATTGGCCATATACCACCAACTCATGAGGTGCCTTATTCATGTTATAAACTGGTTACCAATATAATTAGAGCAGTAAAAATAAATGTTTTGTCAACCCGTGGTAGACAGTCTGATGTCATCCAATCAGCATTCAGGGCTCAAAACACCCAGTTTATAATTCTTAAAACCAGGTGGTAAATTATTGCTGACCTTTTTTGCAAAGAGAATAGGGTATTTGGTTATTATATAATAGAATCCCAGCACAACCTTGTGGAATGTTCTTAGTTTAGAAACATTAGGCGATGTAGAACAGACAGTGTCACAGTAACAAAACAAAGAGCTATATCTATTCATGCCATTTGAGTATGATGCAACCTCTCGAAGACAAGACAAGCCAGATTGATGCAGATGACTGTACTGAACAAAAATATAAAACGCAACATGTATCAGTTTCAAAGATTTTACGGAGTTAAAGTTCATAAGGAATTCAGTCAATTGAAATAAATTCATTAGGCCCTATGGGGATCTCACATGACTGGGCAGGGGCCCTGTGGAGCCAGGCACAGCTCAATCAAAATGAGTTTCTCCTCCCAAAAAGGGCTTTATTACAGACAGAAATATGCCTCGGCACCCCCTCATACGACCTCACACCTCCCTAAAATCAAGTCAACTTCATCTGCCAACATGATTTAAGATGTTAAAGGCATTGTGAGAGAAATACTTTCCAAATTCAGGACTTCTGTTTAAATAAATGTCACATGTACAATGAAGACAGGTTGAGCTTTATTAATCATACTCATGAATGGTAAGTTGTTTGAAATGTTTCACGACACAGATGTAAGACATTGCAACAAAATGAGTCACAATCAGAATTGTTCCCCATTTAACTCCCTTGCAACAACATGAATGAATGATTAACGAATCAGTAGTTTAGTAGAGATGCAGAAATAATGAATATTACATAGACAAGGCACATTGGTGGGATGAATTCCATTAAGAGCAGGAAGGACACACTTGTTTTTGGAATGGCATCGATGGAGTATCGATTTGGGCTTTTCACTTCACTCAAGGTCCTCAAATGAAACCAAGAAACAGAACACAGCTCTTTTTTAAAAGGCAATGTAGAGGATGTCATTCATTGTGCTAAAATATCTTGCCAATGTCGAGACAAAAGGAGAAATCCTTCATTACAATGACTCCATAGACAAGTGGATGGGGGAACAGGTTTCAGAATAGCCTCCACAATCACATTGTGTTGGGTTACACGTACTGCTCTAAAAGCAAACAGAAACAGGATTGTATTCCTGCCATTTGACCAAAAACAGACAGTTATCCTTTGAACCAACTAGGGGACCGAGCTGAGATGTTTTACATTACACTCTGAAACGTGTGCTACTTTCAGCACCAGGTGTTACCGTAGTTAAAGCACATGACATAACTGCATATGCAATAATCTCCCAATGGATTCAACTTCACACACAGAACAGGAATGAATCCACTGAATCAATCCATGGGTCCCCGAGTGGTGCAGCGGTCTAAGGCACTGAATCTCAGTGCTTGAGGAGTCACTAAATACCGTCTGGAATGGAACCAGGGTATCACAACTGGTCCTGATTGGTATTCCCATGGGGCGGCGCACGATTGGCCCAGCGTCGTCCGGGTTTGGCCGGTGTAGGCCTTCATTGTAAATAAGTCTGTTAAGCACAAATTCTTGCTTCTTTAAATAAAACGTCAAATGTATTATTTGTTATATATGTAGCTTACTCCATTCCAAGTGTAACAAAATGACAGCTGGGTTGAATTGTAGCTAATATGACCACAGCTAATGAACAGTGGTAGTGGTACTGAGACCGCTCACTGAAGAAGATCCAGGGGGGACATGATGCAATGTTGCAAAAGCCAACAGTAACTTAGCTAAAAGCTGTGAGCTTCAACCTAGGCCTTTCTTACATTATATGATAAGAACAAAAAAGTCAGTCGCAATGAGGTAATCAAAGCTTTAGGAGAGCCAAGTGGAAGAGATGTGATGCAGAGTTAGTAGTCTTTAAAGTAAACCAGAGATACTGGGGAAAGTAAGATCTAGCCACAAAATCAAAACCTAGCCATCTTTGTACTGTATCAATCTATTTCTTGAAAGTTTTTTCCAAGGCTGTCAAGGTGCCAATAAAATCCCAAGTGATTTATCAAATCAGCTAAATATTTCCCTAAAATATTGTTGTTATTAACATATTAACAATAAAGATTGTTACTGAAACACTTACGTACATGACCCCCATCCAAAACCAACGATCCTCATTCTATCCAAGGAAGATGCACACAAGACACAATCCCCACTAACGTGATTTAGCTCTATGCTTCCTCATTCATTCCACTCCCAACCCACACAAAAACTAACATAAAAAAAAGACCAATCACTAAAGATAAAAAGCTATAATATAAATTCACTCTTAAGTAACAAGGATCTTAAGCCATATAGCTTTCCAAGATGTTATATTACAATATCGATGTTCAAAAGTGTGATACTTTTTTTGTAGTTCTATTTACAAATTTCACAGTGATCTTGGTACATTCTGCTGAATAACCAATAACAGGAATTTCTGCCATACCATTCCTCTTTCTATATATAGACAATACCTTGACACAAACAAACAAGGATGCTTCCTGACGTCAAACACCGATTGCTGCAAACATTGACAGCTGCAACGCAGAGGGGCAGTCTCTAAAATACCAAGGCTGCGTTGGTGTTAGCATTGGGTGGAGGGAGGTTCAACCATTGTTAGAGCCATCATAGGAAAGTGTGCAAGTACACTATTTTAAGAGACGAATGGGAGACGCAACCAAAGGCGTGAAGGGGTCGGCTATGAAGGGAACCGGAGATGGCCGATCGAGGGTTCAAGTGAAAAGATCACTCCTGTCTTTGGGGTATGCAGCCTTCCATCTCCAGCACCTCGGGCCAGCCCTCGTACTTGTTGGTGTCGGCGTTGTTCTTTATGTGCTGTAGAGACAGAGACAGAGGTTTTGGATTAGACCCAATGTCAGCATCCCAAATTGCAGCCTATTCCCTATATAAAATGCAAGTGTTTTGTGCACTACAAGGGAATAGGACACCATTTGGGAAGCACATTGCATGGCCCCTCTTGTCTGATAAGGCTGTGTGTGTACTGGGCACAGCAATCACAAACAATGTCCCAAGAACACATAAGGGAGGATGGAAAGTCAATATTGAAGGAGTGCCTGTTCACTCTGGGACATGTTCAAGGGTCAGATGGAAATGTAAAAAGACAGTATTCTCAAAATGGTCTTCTCTGGTGAAACTCAGATAACGAAATCAATAGTTCAGAACTGTAAAGAACAAAAACTAAATCATGGAGCGGCTGTGTTTTACATATCTTATAAAGCAATTTTTAGTTTACAAACAAACGTCACGTTCGAGTGCATTCTCACGTCAAAGTGCCCTGCTGCAAGAGAGTTATACGCTGATGTCGGGACCTTGACAAACTGACCATGAACACCAGACTGAAGGCTATAGCTATGCTCAACAAGTAGATTATTGTTCTGGCTTCATCTAGCTCCATTTGAGATATTTCACCTTGCCTCGCTAGGTAATCAATCCTCTGATGACATCTGCGACGTTGTAGACCAGGGGTGTTCAACTCTTAACCTACAAGGTCCGGAGTTGGTTCTGGTTCTGTTCTACCTGATAATTAATTGCACACACACACTGTGTGCCAGTCTAAATCAGTCCCTGATTAGAGGGGAACAATGAACAAAATGCAGTGGGATTGGCTTGGAG
Organism: Oncorhynchus tshawytscha; assembly: GCF_018296145.1. Lineage (NCBI taxonomy): Eukaryota > Metazoa > Chordata > Actinopteri > Salmoniformes > Salmonidae > Oncorhynchus > Oncorhynchus tshawytscha. Next base: position 1,091,707 of record NC_056443.1, on the reverse strand, counting down.
GTCCAGAGTTGAGTCTGAGGGTTGTTGATGAGGACATCCAGGTGCAGTTTTACAAGTTATTGTATCGACTCCAATATAAAACATGCCCATTTCTGAAGCAGAACAGCACGCACAAGTCTTTATGACAGGGCTGGGAAATGAATCTGTATCATGATAAATGGTGTGTTCTAGGTACTATATTTCTATAGACAAAGTTCTCTCAGTTGTGCTTCACTGAAGCCATGATATTTCAACGGGGAGCGGTGAAAAAGTCCCGTTGTGAACAGACCAAAAAGAAAAAATGTGAACAAACCAGGTTAAGGAGGATAAAGATTTAAAAAGTGGGTGGGGTGGGGGGTGGGGGGTTGAAGTTACCTGCTCAAAGGGACTCTTGGTCTTGATCCCTTTGCCTCCCACAAAGATCCAGTTGTCCCTGAAACCTAATGTGCTGATGCTAGAACTTCCAAGTTCACCAATCATCTTCTTGGACTCGTCGTTCAGCCTGTGGACCACAAAGCAGGGTCGTATTCATTTGTTCACACCGTAGCAAAATGTTTCAACACAAAAATAAAAAGTTTCTTATTGGCCAAGTTCAAGTAGTCCCTCACCATTTCTGTCCGTTTTCTAGTGAATACATGGCTAGAATGTCATTGAGAGTCTGTAGACTAGACACTTAAATATCTCTACCTACCACTCTTTCCTTTACTTGAACCTTTGCTCTTAGTCACCATTGTTATACATCAGTAATTGGTGACTCCTTTAATATCAGCAGTTAGGGAGAAATTCATTTACATTTCCCCGCAGTCAGTTAACGGGTTTATTTATGTGATAGTCGTTTGTTAATTCTACAAGGGTTCAATTCAGTCCCTGGAGGAACGAAACAGATTGATCAAGACACTTAACTGAAGTATTTGCCTAAGCTTAAAATTATAATCTAAGAGTTCACGGAGAAGTTAAATGCTGAATGTGCATCTTTTCTTCAGTTCGGAACACCTACTTGGAGGCCGAGTCGTCAAACGTGGCCATCATCACTACTGTTCCTTCTTCAATAGTCTTCAGGAATGTGATGAGCGTGTTGACATCTGCACACACAACAAAAACACAGGTACAAGACTGGTTTGCCTGGTCCGCCTGCCTAGTCAAGAGGCACTCCATGACACGGAAACACAGGAAATCTAACTGAAACTAAGGCCTCACCTCCCGCCCACATGTCAAAGTAGTCTGTCTTGATGAGGTCCCCTGTCTTTCCTGTGGAGAACAAACAACTTGTTTAAGACAAGCTAATGTACACTCACAAGCTAAGTGAATTATAGTACATTCAATGACAATGGAAAGTACTGTTTACACTGAGTGTACAAAACATTAAGAACACCTCTTTCTGTGACAGACTGACCAGGTGAATCCAGGTGAAAGCTATGATCCCTTATTGATGTCACCTGTTAAATCCACTTCAATCAGTGTAGACAGGTCAAATAAGGATTTCTAAGCCTTGAGACATGGATTGTGTATGTTTGCCATTTAGAATGTGAATTGGCAAGAGAAAAATATTTAAATGCCTTTGAATGGGGTATGAGAGTAAATGCCAGGCGCAGCGATTTGTGTCAAGAACTGCAACCCTGCTGGGTTTGTCACACCAAGTTTCCGGTGTGTATCAAGAATGGTCCATTACCCAAATGACATCAAGCCAACTTGACAACTGTGGGACACATTGGAGTCAACATCCCTGTGGAACGCTTTTGACACTTTGTAGAGTCCTTGCCCCGTCAAATTGAGGCTGTTCTGAGGGCAAAAGGGGGTGCAACTCAATATTAGGAAGGTGTTCTTAATGTTTTGTACACTCAGTGTATATGAACAGCGGTATGGACGAGTTAGTATTGAAGTAGTTAACCAAGGCAGGGATGGGCAACTACAGTCCAGGGCCATGTTGTATGCAGGCTTTTGTTCCAGCCCAGCACTAACAGCCATCTAGGCACTCTACACATCCTCAAAGGACTCGAGCTGCCAATCGCTGAACAAAGTAAATGTTTCACACACCAGATGTCATTTTCAATTGTCATATTACTCACAGATGTGGTCATGTAAAACAACCGATTTGACTACAAGGAGAAGTACTGTTTGTCTATGGCATGTAGCAGTGACAAGGCTAGTTTACCATTAACCAGGGCGATGTTAATTCCTCTGCCCACGTTGTTCTTGACTCCACTCATCAATCTGAAAGGACAAATTAAGTATTGTGACAGTGAGCCTGCATGTATTTTATTGGGTACTTTGTGGTTAGGTTAGTCCCATCCTTGTCTTTGTTCCCTGCACTGAGACTTGTCACACCCTGGTCGTATAGCGTCGACACAAAAATAAAAGACTTATTCTGAACCAGACTTGATTCCCTTGAAGCACTGCCTGAGGAATTGGATTTCAATAGCACGGATGCAGAATGCCACAAGAGTCAGTCAACAGTTTATTAAATAGAGAGTTAACAGTCAACAGGTTGCTTCAGGCATGTTTAAATTGAATCTCTACCTCAGTTACAAGATAGTTCATACCGGTCTACCTGAGTCTGTCTAGGAATCTATAAAATAAGAATAGAAATGCATCCTGTAGAACAGACATGGATAATTGTGTTGTAGAATATCCTATTGTGTCAGCCTTGCACTCTAGATTTCTACCTGGCAATAGATGTTTACCTTTTAGTCATTTAGCAGACGCTCTTATCCACAGCTACTTAGTTGCACATTCATCTTAAGATAGCTAGGTGAGACACCACATAACAGTCATAGTAAGTGCTGTAAATTCTTTCAAAATAAAAAGTAGTTATCAGTAAAGTCAGTGCTAGAAGGAAAAGTCAAGCGCAAGGTTCTTTTTTGCGCGGGGGGGGGAGATAAAACATGTCTTATTTAAAACACTTGTTTCTAATTAGGCCCCTGCGTATCGGTTAAGAGGGGGGTGGGTCGTTGGTTGTACTGTTATTATAGGTTAAGAGGGGGTGGGTCGTTGGTTGTACTGTTAATATAGGTTAAGAGGGGGTGGGTCTTTAGTTGTACTGTTATTATAGGTTGAGAGGGGTGTGGGTCTTTGGTTGTACTGTTATTATAGGTCTATCATGTCTCTTACATGTTGTCCTCCAGGCAGATTTTGGGACCGACAACACTGGCTGCTCCGCTGGCCATCTTAAAGGAGAAGTGTCCCTCGGGACATGGCTTGGAGAGGCCACACTTGTAGCGTTCCTGTCTGGTAGCTGTGAATGGAATTCCAAACAGAGTATACAATACCAACACACTTTAGCATCCCCCCCCCCATCAAACACACACAATATCAGCGAACACGTACATATTTAGGCCCTGTAAACACAGTCTACTATTACACACACATCTCTCACGCACAATATAACTCACACACCTACAGAACAAACCAGACTATTTACATAGAACTCAACAGCTAAAGAACCAAAACATTCACAATAAAGGCCAGGTGGTAAGTACACAATACACACAGATGAACTACTTAGCTCCTAACACTTAAGCATTCAAGGTGTATCCATGGTTTGTTAAGAGAAGATCAGTTCTGATTTTCATATACCACAGGGAGGAAAGAAAAAAAGAAATGTAACTTGATTGATTGCGGGAATCAGGTTAAAGTGATGTAACAGGAGCAGTTATTGAAGTATACTTACGGCCTTCCTCTACAGGCATAGACCCTGTTGTGGAGGGACAGAAACAGACAAGTTTGACTCGAGTTCCAGATGTCTTTATGACATTAGCCCGTGAGCTCCTTATTTAAGAAAGTTAAAACATTGAGCTTTGCACTAAATCTGGCTGTAGCCTGGCTAAAAACATAGTAAGCTGGCCAGGCCTTTTAGCATCACACATCTCCATGTGAAATCAGATGTATCTTTTTTAAAAACATGCCCTAGCAAATACTCTTCTACTTGCAGGTGCAACCTAAAACATTATCCCAGTTTGATATCCTGCTTGTGTACTCATTCAGATATCAGATAAAAGCACATGGCTAGCTAGTTGGCTAAAGCAGGTTCTACCACTTCACAATAGCCTTGAATCACAGGTTTTTACTAATAAACTAAATATTTTCAGGGGGTGGATTCTTGTTGTTTGGTTTAGCGTTTGAACAGCCGCAGAGATTATATTTGGTTACAAATACAAAATAGGCTACTTTGATGAATACCCTGTAGATCAGAACAAGGAACCGAGCGGCAACACTGCCCCCACGGCTACGGAAGGGAATGATACCGAGCGACAACACTGCCCCGATGGCTACAGAAGGGAATGATACCGAGCAACAACACTGGCCCCACGGCTACGGAAGGGAATGATACCGAGCGACAACACTGGCCCCACGGCTACGGAAGGGAATAATACCGAGCGACAACACTGGCCCCACGGCTACGGAAGGGAATAATACCGAGCGACAACACTGGCCCCACGGCTACGGAAGGGAATGATACCGAGCGACAACACTGGCCCCAAGGCTACGGAAGGGAATGATACCGAGCGACAACACTACGGAAGGGAATGATACCGAGCGACAACACTGGCCCCACGGCTACGGAAGGGAATGATACCGAGCGACAACACTGGCCCCAAGGCTACGGAAGGGAATGATACCGAGCGACAACACTGGCCCCGGAAGGGAATGATACGGAGCGACAACACTGGCCCCAATACGGAAGGGAATAATACCGAGCGACAACACTGGCCCCACGGCTACGGAAGGGAATAATACCGAGCGACAACACTGGCCCCACGGCTACGGAAGGGAATAATACCGAGCGACAACACTGGCCCCACGGCTACGGAAGGGAATAATACCGAGCGACAACACTGGCCCCACGGCTACGGAAGGGAATAATACCGAGCGACAAACACTGGAATAATACCGAGCGACAACACTGGCCCCAGGCTACGGAAGGGAATAATACCGAGCGACAACACTGGCCCCACGGCTACGGAAGGGAATAATACCGAGCGACAACACTGGCCCCACGGCTACGGAAGGGAATAATACCGAGCGACAACACTGGCCCCACGGCTACGGAAGGGAATGATACCGAGCGACAACACTGGCCCCACGGCTACGGAAGGGAATAATACCGAGCGACAACACACTGGCCCCACGGCTACGGAAGGGAATAATACCGAGCGACACACACTGGCCCCACGGCGACAACACTGGCCCCACGGAAGGGAATAATACCGAGCGACAACACTGGCCCCACGGCTACGGAAGGGAATAATACCGAGCGACAACACTGGCCCCACGGCTACGGAAGGGAATAATACCGAGCGACAACACTGGCCCCACGGCTACGGAAGGGAATAATACCGAGCGACAACACTGGCCCCACGGCTACGGAAGGGAATAATACCGAGCGACAACACTGGCCCCACGGCTACGGAAGGGAATAATACCGAGCGACAACACTGGCCCCACGGCTACGGAAGGGAATAATACCGAGCGACAACACTGGCCCCACGGCTACGGAAGGGAATAATACCGAGCGACAACACTGGCCCCACGGCTACGGAAGGGAATAATACCGAGCGACAACACTGGCCCCACGGCTACGGAAGGGAATAATACCGAGCGACAACACTGGCCCCACGGCTACGGAAGGGAATAATACCGAGCGACAACACTGGCCCCACGGCTACGGAAGGGAATAATACCGAGCGACAACACTGGCCCCACGGAAGGGAATAAATACCGAGCGACAACACTGGCCCCACGGCTACGGAAGGGAATAATACCGAGCGACAACACTGGCCCCACGGCTACGGAAGGGAATAATACCGAGCGACAACACTGGCCGGCCACGGAAGGGCGAGCGACAACACTGGCCCCACGGCTACGGAAGGGAATAATACCGAGCGACAACACTGGCCCACACGGCTACGGAAGGGAATAATACCGAGCGACAACACTGGCCCCACGGCTACGGAAGGGAATAATACCGAGCGACAACACTGGCCCCACGGCTACGGAAGGGAATAATACCGAGCGACAACACTGGCCCCACGGCTACGGAAGGGAATAATACCGAAGCGACAACACTGGCCCCACGGACAACACTGGCCCCACGGAAGGGAATAATACCGAGCGACAACACTGGCCCCACGGCTACGGAAGGGAATAATACCGAGCGACAACACTGGCCCCACGGCTACGGAAGGGAATGATACCGAGCGACAACACTGGCCCCACGGCTACGGAAGGGAATAATACCGAGCGACAACACTGGCCCCACGGCTACGGAAGGGAATGCCCCCACGGCTACGGAAGGGAATAATACCGAGCGACAACACTGGCCCCACGGCTACGGAAGGGAATAATACCGAGCGACAACACTGGCCCCCCCACAACACTGCCCCCACGGCTACGGAAGGGAATGATACCGAGCGACAACACTGCCCCCACGGCTACGGAAGGGAATAATACCGAGCGACAACACTGCCCCCACGGCTACGGAAGGGAATAATACCGAGCGACAACACTGCCCCCACGGCTACGGAAGGGAATAATACCGAGCGACAACACTGGCCCCACGGCTACGGAAGGGAATGATACCGAGCGTCTCAATTTCCTGTAGCACAAAAGTACGGCCGAATGCCAGAGAATATTACAAGGAGTCACCCCTTTTGTAACGAAAAACAACATGCGCTACACACCTTCCGTCTTCGTAGTGTGTGAATTTAGTTTCAGCCAGAGACTAAAGGGTGTCGCATGCAGACACGACAAAGGTTTTTCTGAAGGCCTAAATTTATAATCCCTGAGGAAGATTATTAATACCATCTATTGAGAGATGTATTCAAAACCAATAGCCTTTGAAACTAAGTGATTCCTCCTTGGAATTCCATGCAAGATCAGGCAATAGATTGATACAGTTACAACACTGGAAAACACCTGTAACCAAACTCACCAAACACATTCCCCAGATTGAAGTCCATGTTAATTTCCAGCAGCTGGAAGGCAAGGAAAACTGCCAGGAAAAAGACAGAAACCAATGCAGCCAACTTCAAGATGCCTGAAGGAAAGAAGATACATAGACCAAAGAAAGAGAATGAAGAGATCAATAGACAGCGGGAGAGAGGAGAGAGAGGAAATGGAACTCTATTTCAACACCATGTCTAATGTGTGTGTGTCATAAGGTCTCTGATGCTAACATAGAAATTAATTTGCTTGGTGACCTGAACATTGACTGGTTATCTAGTTGTCTTCTCCAGAGGAAGTTTCTTACTGTGACTAAAGCCTGTAACATGACCCAGGTTATCACTCAACCAACTAGAGTGTAAACCAATAGTGTTGGATCTGTGACATCCACTAGTATTGATCAGATCTTCACCACTGCTGCAGAGCTTGGCTCCAAAGCAATATCAGTTCCCATTGGCTAGTGACCATAACAATGTGGCAATAACAAGAAAAGCCAGAAGTACCAAAGGCAGGGTCTAAAGCCATTTATAACAGATCTTACAAAATGTTCTCAGGACTCTTGTTTAAGATGAAAAACATTTGTTGGCCTGATGTGTATGAGGAGAAACCAGATGCAGCACTTGGAGTATTTGTAAAATTATTCTTGCAAATTGTTGACAAGCATGTACCTGTTAAGAAACTGAGAACTGTTCGAGCCCCCTGGGTCGATGAACTGAAAAATGGTATGGTCCAAAGAAAAAGGACAAACAATTCAGGCTGCTCAGCTGATTGGTTGACATACTGTCAATTGAGACTTTTTTATTTGTTATAATAATAAGAATATTACTAACAACAAGATAATTTACATTTAAAAAATCTATGGTAAAATACTTTGGATCACCTTAAGTTATATTATGGACAGAAAACCCAATTAAATCTACATCGTTCATTGATGTTGATGGGCCATTTTAGCAAAACCTTTTGATATAGCAAAATCATTTCAATGACAATTTCACCGGTAAAGAGGACAAACATTAGTTAGTTAAAACATTGAACCACCATATGTGCATTGAAGATCTAATAATGAAAGAGTAGGAACGCCGTTTTGAATTTGGTCAAGTTAGTGTGGAATAGGTGGAAAAACAGTTACCATCCATCAATGATAAGCCACCAAATATAGACAACCTAGATGGGAAACTACTGAGAATGGTAAGACTGTATTGCCACCCCAAGTTACCATGTCTTTAACCAGGATTGTGTCCACAGGTGTGGAAGAAAGCTAAAGTAATTCCACTACCTAAAAATAGTAAAGCACCATTTGCTGCCTCTAACATCCACCCAGTCAGTGTGCTGCCTGTTTTCAGTAAACTGATGGAGAACTGCGTTTGAACAAATGCAATGCTATTTTATAATGACTTTCAGCATGCATATAGGGAAAGGCACTCAACTTGTACTGCACTGACTCATGACTGGCTAAAATAAATTGATTAGATGATAGTTGGAGCTGTATTGTTAGGTTTCAGTGAAGCCTTGTGTTATTGATCATTTCTTATTGAAAAAAAAACCTCACTTGGAATGGCTTTACGTCCCCTGCCATCACACGGTTGGAGAGTTAATTACCCAACAGAACCCAGAGTGTTCTTCAATGGAAGCTTCTCTAACATCAGATATGTGCAGTAGTATCCCTCAGGACAGTTTCCTTGGGCCGTTACTCTTCTCTATTTTTACAAATGATTTGCCACTTGTCTTACAAGAAGTTAGAATTACTACGCATGCTGATTGCACACATCACCATCTACAGCCAATGAGCTCAGTAGTAACCGAAAGGTTGCAAGTTCGAATCCCCGAGCTGACAAGGTACAAATCTGTCGTTCTGCCCCTGAACAGGCAGTTAACCCACTGTTCCTAGGCCGTCATTGAAAATAAGAATTTGTTCTTAACTGACTTGCCTAGTTAAATAAAAGGTAAAAAAATAAATAAAAAGAGTCTCTTAGCAAGGACTTACAGTCAGTGTCAGAATGGGAAATTACAATAATCTGGTGTTAAATTCATCTGAAACCAAAAAGCATTATATTTGGTTCAAAGCTCTTAAGACCTAAACTGGAGATGGTTGTGAACATTTGTAGAGAAATCCTGCACGGAGCCTTCACCGTGGGCTGCCCCTTTAAGAGCACAGCAGCAGTCAGGAGGGAGATAATAACAATGGCTCTTCCGGCTCTGTATGGAGGCTCTCGGTCGGCGTGGCAGTTTTGACAGTGTGTTTAACTCCTGGCAGAAGTCCTGTTTATTTTCAGCGTGATTAGTTTGTTGTTGAAGTTGATCGCCGGTGTTAACGCTCTAGGTCATGTTTGGAGTATTTGGGGCCCGCTCCTGTCATTGATCGAATGGATTAGTAGCAACAGTGTTGCGAAGCTTTGACAAACAAACCATCAGGTGTATCAGACTGACAGACAGTGCAACTGCAAGCCTGAAGTCAACAGCTAAACCCCCACCCCCCTCTCTCACTAATTTTCCCTCTATCGTTCCAGGAAACTTATTGTTCCCCACTGCGCTCCCTTTGATGTTCAGTGTCGCTGGACTATTATTGCCCTGACGGATGTATTTGGGTTGACATTTTAGTTAATTTATTATTTCACCTTTATTTAACCAGGTAAGCTAGTTGAGAACAAGTTCTCATTTACAACTGTGACCTGGCGAAGATAAAGCAAAGCAGTGACGACACAAACAACAACACAGTTACACATGGAATAAACAAGCGTACAGTCAATAACACAATAGAAAAAAAGAAAGTCTATATACAGTGTGTGCAAATGACGTGAGGAGGTAGGCAATAAATAGGCCATAGTAGCGAAGTAATTACAATTTAGTAGATTAACACTGGAGTGATAAATGAGCAGATGATGATGTGCAAGTAGAAATACTGGTGTGCAAAAGAGCAGAAAAGTAAATAAAAACAATATGGGGATGAGGTAGGTAGATTAGGTGGACTATTTACAATTGGGCTATGTACAGCTACAGTGATCGGTTAGCTGATGTATAAAGTTAGTGAGGGAAATATAAGTCTCCAGCTTCAGCGATTTTTGCAATTCGTTCCAGTCACTGGCAGCAGAGAACTGGAAGGAAAGGCGGCGTTGGCTTTGGGGATGACCAGTGAGATATACCTGCTGGAGCGCGTGCTACGGGTGGGTGTTGTTATCGTGACCAGTGAGCTGAGATAAGGCGGAGCTTTACCTAGCATAGACTTATAGATGACCTGGAGCCAGTGGATCTGGCGACAAATATGTAGCGAGGGCCAGCCGACTAGAGCATACAGGTCACAGTGGTGGGTGGTATAAGGTGATTTGGTAACAAAACGGATGGCACTGTGATAGACTGCATCCGGTTTGCTGAGTAGAGTATTGGAAGCTATTTCGTAGATGACACCACCGAAGTCGAGGATCGGTAGGATAGTCAGTTTTACTAGGGTAAGTTTGGCGGCGTGAGTGAAGGAGGCTTTGTTTGCGAAATAGAAAGACGATTCTAGATTTTATTTTGGATTGGAGATGTTTAATATGAGTCTGGAAGGAGAGTTTACAGTCTAGCCAGACACCTAGGTATTTGTAGTTGTCCACATATTCTAGGTCAGAACCGTCCAGGGTAGTGATGCTAGTCGGGCGGGCGGGTGCGGACAGTGAACGGTTGAAAAGCATGCATTTGGTTTTACTAGCGTTTAAGAGCAGTTGGAGGCCACGGAAGGAGTGTTGTATGGCATTGAAGCTCATTTGGAGGTTAGTTAACACAGTGTCCAAAGAAGGGCCAGATGTATACAGAATGTTGAGGTCAAAGTGAGGTTGTGTAAGAGTTTATTGTTTATTATTGCTTGAACTCTATTGATTTTGTGGGGGACTATTAACATTTAGCAGAGAATATTTTTGGACATTTCAAAGCCTTTGTCCCCCCCTCACTCCTCCACTGGGACATAATACAGAACATTGCAAGTTCTCTAAGGTTTATGACTGGGTTCTTTGTCATCAATTGTTTGTATGAAGTGGCCTTTGAATTGCTCTGCCATTATTCTAGTACAAGGTATTATTGGTGGGGTTACTAGTGCTGCTCTCTCCTATTCTTCTTTTCAGAAGGGTTAATACCTGCCTGGCGCCAGAACAAAATCTTTATCCCTCTCTAACAATACCGCTACACATTGAAGAAGCTCAACTCCTAGGAGTAACATTGGATGGTCAGTTGTCATTGCCAAGTCACATACAAAGTTTTTGTGAAGATGGTGAGCGGTACAGTATGTATGTTGTGGTGTGTTCTGCGTTTTTGACACAAAGCTCAACTGTACCAGGCTTTGATCTTGTCCCATAATATGGTCAGGTGCAGCAAAAAAAGACCTAGCAAAGCTGCAGCTGGCTGAAAACAAAAGCCTTGCCTTTAACTGCACACACACACAACATGATAGTCTTTCATGGTTGAGGAGAAACGGACTACTTCTAGTCTAAGAAAAATGTTTTTTTTTTTTTAAATGCCTAACCATTTGCATACACTTCAAAACATACATACCCCAGACACACCACTATGGCTTTCTTCACGGTACCCAAACCAAAAACACATTTAATGTGTCGCTCAGTTATGTATAGAAACATGAAATCGTGGAATGCTCTGCAACCAGAGGTTACTTAAGTTCACATTTAGAAACATATTGTATCACAGCACCTCTCCTCTTTCTGAAGGGCTGATTTAACTGTATTGTACATAAGAATGTATATATGAAGTGTGTAAATAGTATTTGCTGTCTATTGGAGTCTTTCTTCCACACACACCTCTTATTTCTATATTAAAGTCATATCTTATGTTGTTCTGTATTTTGTAATGCATGTTGTGTGGACCCCAGGAAGAGTAGCAGCTACATGAGCAGTAGCTAATGGCGTCCCTAATAAACTAAACAAGTAGGCTATAGGCATAGCTATGTTGTCCAGTGATTAAGAATATGATTTGTAGACAGAATAGCCAAGATAAACAATTGTCACACACTGACCCAAGTAAATGTGATAAAAGTTATGCTGTCAGAAATACAGGTACCTATTATAGCAAAACCTACCTCCAGCTCTCATGTTGGTCCCAAGAATCTGCAGTGAGTACAACACAATGTATGCCCCTGTTGAAAGACAAAGCAACATGTCAATATTCTCCAGTGTGGTGACATACAGAGGGAGAGACAGTGGTTCGACAGTAAGGTTGACTAGCTAGTTAACTTTGGCTGGTTGCGTATGATCATGTCACAATACTACTTGGACATTAGCCTTTCCTCCTGGGTTTAAAACATGACTCACTTTGGCATCTAACTGAGAACAAGGAAGAGCGGTAGTTCATAATGGGATGGTTAAATAAATATTGCCAGAAATACATACGAAGCTAGAGGGGTATCCTACGAAGAGGCAAATTTGGTCAACCAGTCATACGAATGAGTCTCACCTTTCAGCCAGGTAAATGTCCTCAGAACGAAACATGCTCCAGGGAAGGCTAAACTCCCTGCTAACTCCACTAACACCTGAATGAAATGATTGAGCCACGAGTTGAGGACCAATGAAATTAGATTTACTTCCTCTTGGAAAGATTGCATCATCTTCCCGTTCATTTGAGGAAGACGACTGAAATGATTTGATTAAATGACTTAATCAAAATAAATATTGATAGGAGTGGGGGGGGAAAGGAGTGCTTGTGCATTAATCAGCACACCAAAGACGGCATTAACGATAACAAAATAAAGACAACAATTCTAAAAGCCTATTTAACACCACAGCCTGCTGAATGTGCAAGATAATTTTTCTTTCATTTTGATGGAAAATGTTACACTGTGAAGCTAACTGAAACTAAGGATCCTGGGACTGAACACCTCCTTCTGCAACTGGATCCTGGACTTCCTGACAGGCTGCCCCTCAAGTGGTGAGGGTAGGCAACAACACATCTGCCACGCTGACCGTCAATACTGGGGCCCATTAGGGGTGTGTGCTTAGTGACCTCCTGTACTCCCTGTTCAACCACGACGCCAACGCCATCATTAAGTTTGCTGATGACATGATGGTGGTATGCCTGGTCACCCACGACGATGAGAAAGCATTCAGAGAGGTCAGAGACCAGGCAAATGAGAAAAGTGGGAAACTGAAGTGTTTAATATACAGCGTGATTCATTTATGTCCGTGCCTGTGAAATATAAAGCTGGGCTTTCGAGACTGAGAGCTAATTGTTTGAGCAATTTTAAGAGGCTTGTTTTGACAATGTCAATGGGTAGAGCATTAGGACATTCATTAGCATCTTTGAGAGGACTTGATACCTGGCATTGGTGAAAATATGTAACCATTGTCTAAAGTGTCATAATGTTGGGTCCAACACAGCAAAAGTAATAAACAATAAGCAATGTTGAGGGACTGATGGAAGCTGATTAACACACTATGCAGGCGTGTTTAAGGTCAGGAGAGCAGACAATGTTGAGGGACTGATGGAAGCTGATTAACACACTATGCAGGCGTGTTTAAGGTCAGGAGAGCAGACAATGTTGAGGGACTGATGGAAGCTGATTAACACACTATGCAGGCGTGTTTAAGGTCAGGAGAGCAGACAATGTTGAGGGACTGATGGAAGCTGATTAACACACTATGCAGGCGTGTTTAAGGTCAGGAGAGCAGACAATGTTGAGGGACTGATGGAAGCTGATTAACACACTATGCAGGCGTGTTTAAGGTCAGGAGAGCAGACAATGTTGAGGGACTGATGGAAGCTGATTAACACACTATGCAGGCGTGTTTAAGGTCAGGAGAGCAGACAATGTTGAGGGACTGATGGAAGCTGATTAACACACTGTGCAGGCGTGTTTAAGGTCAGGAGAGCAGACAATGTTGAGGGACTGATGGAAGCTGATTAACACACTGTGCAGGCGTGTTTAAGGTCAGGAGAGCAGACAATGTTTTTTATTTTTTATTATTCGTTATTTTACCAGGTAAATTGACTGAGAACACATTCTCATTTACAGCAACGACCTGGGGAATAGTTATAGGGGAGATGAGCCAATTGTAAACTGGGGATTATTAGGTGACCGTGACGGTTTGAGGGCCAGATTGGGAATTTAGCCAGGATACCAGGGTTAACACCTCTACTCTTACAATAATTGCCATGGGAACTTTAATGACTTCAGAGTCAGGACACCCGTTTAACGTCCCATCCGAACGACGGCACCCTACACAGGGTAGTGTCCCCAATCACTGCCCTGGGGCATTGGGATATTTTTTTAGACCAGAGGAAATAGTGTCTCCTACGGGCCCTCCAACACCACTTCCCGTAGCATCTGGTCTCCCATCCAGGAACAACCCTGCTTAGCTTTAGAAGCAAGCCAGCAGTGGTATGCAGGGTGGTATGCTGCTGGCTTAAATGTGAGAAAGCCCATTAATGGGCTCTGAGGTACCGTGTGAATTCCATCTTCTTTTTGACTCTGTGCTAATAGCAGCATGCGTGGTCGGGTTATATACAACCTGTCATGTATTCATCTATACTGAGGCTTTTGCATTGGGAGGGGAATGAGAGGTAATGACAGTAAGATGAAGCAGAGATAAGACCTACCTAAGTGATTACTGTCACGATCACCCTCTGCTCCCACCTGTCTTGTCTTGACATCGCCTCTCAAAGCCTTAGTGTCTGTGATTGCTGTGCATTGGGAATCTGATGCTTGGATCAAGGTTGTATTCCGTGGATTAGCATCAGTCAGCCTGTTTCATTTCCAGTCACACATCACAGGGCTTTGGGCTGGAGATTACTGCAAGGGAATGTTGTCACCCACTTGTCTGGCATGTGGCACATTTTGTTCCTCCCTTATCTGACACAGTTGAAGTTGTCTCTCTACAAGTGTTAGACAGATTCTACTGCAGGTGAATGACCACAGAGAACCTTCATGCATTAATGATTCTTGAACTGCAATTCCCACAACCCACTGTGAGGAAGCTACACAGGTTGCAAGTGTGTGTCCTGGATTGTACCTGGCAGTAAGAAAATGAGTCAAGTCAAGCTACAGAACAAAAGGTGCAGTACAGAGACAACTTGAACCTGTTGGAAAAACTGCCAAGTAATGTGAACAGGGTAGTATGGTTATAGATGTTCCCTTTAACTATAGCACATTTTCCATAGACCTATTCCTATGTGTTATTCATCTATTCTATCTGACCTGTGGACAACTTCTCAATCAAATGTCAGCAAGAGAAAGACGCTGATCATGGATTACAGGAAACGGAGGGCCAAGCACATCACCATTCATATCGACAGGGCTGTAGTGGAGCAGGTTGAGAGCTTCAAGTTCCTCTGTGTCCACTCCACTAAGGATCTATCATGGTCCACACACCAACACAGTGGTGAAGAGGGGACCCTTCAGGAGGCTGAAAAGATTTGGCATGGGTCCTCAGATCCTCAAAAAGTCATACAGCTGCACCGTTGAGAGCATCTTGACTGGTTGCATCACCGCCTGGTATGGCAACTGCTTGGCATCCGACCGCAAGGCCCTACAGAGGGTAGTGCGGACGGCCCAGTACTCCACTGGGGCAGACCTCCCTGCCATCCAGGACCTCTATACCAGGCGGTGTCAGAGGAAGGCCCTAAACATTTTCAAAGACTCCAGCCAGTCATAGACTGTTCTCTCTGCTACTGTACGGCAAGCAGTACCGATGCACCAAGGCTGGAACCAACAGGACCTGAACAGTTTATAACCCCAATTCCTCCTTTGGGCGCCTCTCCTTCCAGTTCTCTGCTGCCAATGACTGGAACAAACTACAAAAATCTCTGAAACTGGAAACACTTATCTCCCTCACTAGCTTTAAGCACCAGCTATAACCCCAAGCCACTGCTAAGTAGTTAGCCAAATAGCTACAATCTGCATTTACCCTTTTTGCACTGACTGACTCATCACATACGCTGCTGCTATTGTTTATTATCCATCCTGTTTTCGAGTCATATGTACATATCTACCTCAGTTATTGTTACTAATTGTGTATTTAGTATTACTTTTCTGTTATTTCTCATTTATTTCTCTCTGCATTGTTGGGAAGGACCGTAAGTAAGCATTTCACTGTTAGTCTCTCAGGGCACATGTCAAAATCATTCCATTAAGGTCACTAATTAGTAAAGAACTCCCCTCAACTGGTTTTCTAGGCCTTAATTGAAAGGAAAAACCCACAGACACATTCAGGGCAGCTGAATGAAAGCATCCTAGTTTGTACAATTAGTTAGCCAGCAGATCCGAGTAGATTGATCAGCCATGCTCAAGGTCCTAAACGATATCTTAACCGCTATCGATAAGAAACAATACAATACTGGCTTTTGACTCTGTCAATCACCACATCCTCATCGGCAGACTCAATAGCCTTGGTTTCTCAAATGATTGCCTCGCCTGGTTCACCAACTATTTCTCTGATAGAGTTCAGTGTGTCAAATCGGAGGGCCTCTTGTCCGGGCCTCTGGCAGTCTCTATGGGGGTGCCACAGGGTTCAATTCTTGGGCCGACTCTTCTCTGTATACATAAATGAAGTCGCTCTTGTGGCTGGTGAGTCTCTGATCCACCTCTACACAGATGACACCATTCTGTATCCTTCTGGTCCTTCTTTGGACACTGTGTTAACAACCCTCCAGACAAGCTTCAATGCCATACAACGCTCCTTCCGTGGCCTCCAACTGCTCTTAAATACAAGTAAAACTAAATGCATGCTTTTCAACCGATCGCTGCCTGCACCTGCCCGCCCGTCCAGCATCACTACTCTGGACGGCTCTGACTTAGAATATGTGGACAACTACAAATACCTAGGTGTCTGGTTAGACTGTAAACTCTCCTTCCAGACTCACATCAAACATCTCCAATCCAAAATAATATCTAGAATTGGCTTCCTATTTCACAACAAAGCATCCTTCACTCATGCTGCCAAACATACCCTGGTAAAACTGACCATCCTACCGACTTCAGCGATGTCATTTACAAAATAGCCTCCAATACCCTACCCAATAAATTGGATGCAGTCTATCACAGTGCCATCCGTTTTGTCACCAAAGCCCCATATACTACCCACCACTGCGACCTGTACGCTCTCGTTGGCTGGCCCTCGCTTCATACTCGTCGCCAAACCCACTGGCTCCATGTCATCTACAAGACCCTGCTAGGTAAAGTCCCCCCTTATCTCAGCTCACTGGTCACCATAGCAGCACACGCTCCAGCATGTATATCTCTCTGGTCACCCCCAAAACCAATTCCTCCTTTGGGTACCTCTCCTTCCAGTTCTCTGCTGCCAATGACTGGAACAAACTACAAAAATCTCTGAAACTGGAAACACTTATCTCCCTCACTAGCTTTAAGCACCAGCTGTCAGAGCAGCTCACAGATTACTGCACATAGCCCATCTATAATTTAGCCCAAACAACTACCTCTTCCCCTACTGTATTTATTTATTTTGCTCCTTTGCACCCCATTATTTCAATTTCTACTTTGCACATTCTTCCACTGCATATCTACCATTCCAGTGTTTTACTTGCCATATTGTATTTACTTTGCCACCATGGCCTTTTGCCTTTACCTCCCTTATCTCACCTCATTTGCTCACATTGTATATAGACTTATTTTTCTATTGTACTATTGACTGTATGTTTGTTTTACTCCATGTATAACTCTGTTGTTGTATGTGTCGAACTGCTTTGCTTTTATCTTGGCCAGGTCGCAATTGTAAATGAGAACTTGTTCTCAACTTGCCTACCTGGTTAAATAAAGGTTAAATATATTTATATATTTTTTTTAAAAGATTGCTCAGCTGCACTAGGGTTGGAGCCGGCGCGAGATATGGTTCAGAAAACATAGCTGAAAACAGGGATGGGAAATGCCTTGTAGTCCAAATTGTCATACCAAGAAGATTGAATGACTGCTATGTTGTTCTCATGCGAGTTAGCAGGACAGCAGCCATTTTGGAACAAATCGGATTGAGGGTGCTAGCTACACTTTCCAAACCTTCTCACACTGGCTCCAGTCTTAATCTACACCGGAAGTTATACATTTCAGCCTTAATCTACATAGGAAGCCTGTCCGACCTTGGTACAGTTTAAACAATCGGGTCAGATCTGCTGGCTACACAATTAGTTGTGTGTTAATAGTGTTTGGCTAACAGTAGTCAGCTAACTGTGCAAACTAGACACATACATTTTTCAGAATAAATGATCGTCCCCAAATAAGTAACGTTAAGGTATGGATAGATTTAGCCATAACTAGTTACAGAGATTCCCAAATTAGTTCGATTCCGTTAACAGTAGCTAGCTAGCCAACCCTAGTCAAAATAGTTAGATAAACCTGATTGCCCCAACAGCAAATCGATTTAATTGTCAAGAGCTAAAAATATTTTTTTTAAACAGCGAACGTTAGCAAGATAGCTGGCAACTTTACCTGAGAAACGCCACGGTTACAAGCCTTGGCTATACGATGACAGACTCTTCTTCTCTGTTTCAGAAAATCGCTATTTACTCTTGTGGTACTTCAATAATCTCCTAAACATAAAGGACGACCATACATTATTCTTCACCGCCACCTACTGTACTGGAGTGTGAGGCCATTCTATTCATCTTTAAATCATAGCGGTCAAACAAACGTTCAAGGTGCATACTGCTACGTACTGTCCTGAAGTTTGCGATGAATCACGGTCTACCTAGAAAATAAAAAATAAAAAACAAATCAATACCTGCCAAAACCCATCCCATGCCCCCGAATCAATTCAACGATATCTATAACCTGCTGAAACAATCCACCATTAGAATTATTCAGCATGTCAACATTGAAATAAGAAAATGCTATCTGTACTGTTCCAGGCAAAACCTTCTCCAACCTCAGCACCACTGATAAACTTTCACTTCTTTGACCCTCTTTCCTACTGAGCAAACTTTTGGCCTCAATCACTCTGCCTCCCTTCACATTTCCTTTAATATCAACCATGGACGTAGATATTGGGGCCCCAGTGATGACTCCCCTTAACCTAGCATAAGCCCCAGGGATATGGCTTTTAAGCTTCATCCCAATAAGCTTTTCCATTTGCAGAATCTTGCCTTTCTGAGCCTGGCTACCACAAAATATTAGCAATTTCCCTTTCCAATGAACCAGGATAGTTTGACTTCACCGATCTCTTTCTCCAAGTCATTGGTTAGTCAGATAGGGTGTAAATGAGGCCCTGTGGTCTCATCAAACACCATCACCACTTTCCACTCTGACACATTATGACTCTTGCTTCCAACCTTGGCCATCTTTATGCTTTCTTTCCTGAATTGTATGTTTTGTGTTAAATTGTCTTTTGTTAAATGTATATACCAACATTATAAAACATCCTTGTTTACCATTATCTAGTCCAATTGTGGCATAATTCCACTATTTTCATAGTGGAATCAGTTTCAATGGGGGACTTTTATTTTGAAGGCAAACAGCCAATTTCACTTTTGTTGCTAGTGCTGTTGTTCATGACACACACACTCGAAGTCACATCAGCTCTAAAGGTGGGGCAAAGCATAGACACAAGACTGTGGCAAAGACCCTTCGGGAGAGGATATGCTGCACAGCACCCTCGTGTGGGGAGAGTAGTTGAATGAAAAGTGCCTCCTTCCTCCGGCAATCATTGATCATTATTACAAGATTGGACAAGTAAATGCAAGGGCACCATCACATGGCTTTTACCTTTCCAATGATTTCTAATCAACAAGGAAGGAATGATGCCCTTTTAAAGAAATCAAACAGGGATTTCATTTGTGGGTGATCCTGTCCAGAAAGAACAAGTAGAACCTGTCACGATCTTCCTCCTCTTCATCTGAAGAGGAGAGGCGAGAAGGATCAGAGGACCCAAATGCGGCGTGGTATGTGTTCATGATGAATGTTTAATTAAAGAAAGAACACAAAACACCGTGACGCTTTCATAAGGACTGTGCTGACACAAGCAACTAACATAGACAATCACCCACAAACAAACAGTGCAACCCAGGCCACCTAAGTATGATTCTCAATCAGAGACAACTAATGACACCTGCCTCTGATTGAGAACCATACTAGGCCGAAACATAGAAATCCCCAAATCATAGAAAATCAAACAGACTGCCCACCCCACGCCCTGACCATACTAAATAATGAATACAAAACAAAGGAAATAAAGGTCAGAACCCATCGGGTGGAGCCCTAGCCCATGTAGCACATTGTACAGGTAAGCAATAAGGCAACAAAAAAATCCACCTAGGAAGTAAAACAATTAAAGAACATAGACACTTTAGGTGAGGTGCTGACTAACAGAAGATAATCTATTCAAATACAAAACAAGTTGATAGTAATCTCTACTTGCTGTGGGATCCACTCTACATGTCAAATCAATCGTATGTTATTTGTCACATGCTTCATAAACAACGGGTGTTGTTTAACAGTGAAATGCTTACTCACAGGGCCTTTTCCAACAATGCAGAGTTAAAGATAAAAAAATAGAGACATGAGGAATAAATGCATAGTGAATAACAGATAACAGTTGATTGTTCCTGCAGAGTAAATACAGAATAATTGAGGTAATCAGGCACTTTATTTCCATTACATCGCTATTCTAACATTACTGTATTGATTTATTATGAATGCACATTATTCAGGGCCTCATCAAAATACAGACTAGTGAACAGTGGTAATAACAATAATAATAATAATAATAATAAGCCATTTAGCAGACGCTTTTATCCAAATCGATTTACAGTCATGCGTGCATACATTTTACACAAGGGTGGTCCCGGGAATCGAACCCACTATCAATTGCGTTGCAAGCGCCATACAAAATTGTGCAAGTTGAAGAAAGTGTTCCACGCATAAATAATATCATCAGACAGAGACAAACTGTTAATTCATCAAATACTGAAAAACAGAGCAGTGAAACTTGAAGTAAACTCAATTCAACGTCTATTCTACGTTGGTTCAACCAGTGTCCAGTGGGAAGTGTTCTTCGCTCAATAAATAGCTTGGGACATCTGCATACCATCTACATGACATCTGCAATTTGTTCCTTACAAACCCTAGACATCTTTCCATTGAGATGCAGCAGGTACGTAATACAACAAGTGGAATGCCATGCATCCAAATGGCCAAGCTCTGGAGATCATCGTCAAGATATTTCATCTCATGTTGTTCATTCAATAAGATCCTACAAAACGGGGGGGACAACAGAGGGAAGGTATCAATATTTTCCACATTACGTCTTGTAAATGGATCATCGTTCATTTAAAACAATTGACGGGCCAACATGACCATAACGCTGCCCTTAAATGCACAAGTTCACACACATTTAGCCTTTATGCCTTGCACACAAAATGTCCTAAACATCCTGAGTGCCTTTAGCCACCATGCTAAAGCTAATAACACTCACATCATCTGAATCCACTGGGAAGACTGATGTTCCGTTGCTACTGGCGACACTCTCTGGGTCGGCGGCAATGGAGCAGTCGTCGTCCCGAAGCTGCAGGACAGAGAAGCGATACGTTGGCACCCTGTAGGGGGCGGAGCAGAGCCAGAAGGCATGTCAATATTTAGGACCAGAACGGAAGCAGGCATTTCAATGTGCACTTGTACCTGAGCAGTGTGTCTGTGTTTGTGTGTGTGTGTTTGTATGCGTGTGTACTTGCATGCTCGTGCGCATAAATGTGTATGTGGCTCACCTATTTCCATAGCCCATTCTCCTTACAGTATAGACAGCAGCGGCAACAGCCACCAGAATGACAATCCCTGATCCAACACAAACTACGATCAACAGCATCTTCTCTCTCTGAAATACAGACATAGCATTATCATATTTCTGGTCATAATATTCCAAATGCTATAAACCTTTATTATGTGACGCAATGAATCATCTAATATGTGGGGCTGTATTTTCTGATGCGGAAGTACCCAGAGGGTGTGCAGGCTTTTGTTCCAGCACACCGCTGACACAACTGATTCAACTCATCAACCAGTTATCAAGCCATTGATTGATTGAATCAGGTGTGTTAGTACTGGGCTGGAACAAAACCCAGCTCACAATGTGTGTCTCCCGAGAATGAAGAACACTGTTACATTATACCCAGATAAGTCACACCTTTCACACTGAGCAATAACAAAAGCACACACACACTCAAAGGGGACCCACACAAGAACTCGCAGATGCACACGCACAGGTCACACTCACCGGGGTTTCAGAATATGGGCTGGCAGTGGGGGGCTGACTGGAGTTCCCACAATGCCTGTTGACTGTCTCCTTTATGCGCAGGGGAGTGAAACCTCCCTCACACTTATCACTGGGAATCTTACGGTACCTACACATGGAGACCACATGGTGAACTGTGTGTGTGTGTGTGTGTGTTTGGTTTGACTATATAGGGATACAGTTAGAGTTAGGAGTTATGGTTAGGTGTTAAGGTTAGGGATACAGTTAGAGTTAGGAGTTATGGTTAGGTGTTAAGGTTAGGGTTAGGGATACAGTTAGAAGTTATGGTTAAGTGTTAAGGTTAGGGATACAGTTAGGGTTAGGAGTTATGGTTAGGTGTTAAGGTTAGGGTTAGGGATACAGTTAGACGTTATGGTTAAGTGTTAAGGTTAGGGATACAGTTAGGGTCAGGAGTTATGGTTAGGTGTTAAGGTTAGGGATACAGTTAGAGTTAGGTGTTAAGGTTAGGGATACAGTTAGAGTTAGGAGTTATGGTTAGGTGTTAAGGTTAGGGTTAGGGATACAGTTAGAAGTTATGGTTAAGTGTTAAGGTTAGGGATACAGTTAGGGTTAGGAGTTATGGTTAGGTGTTAAGGTTAGGGTTAGGGATACAGTTAGACGTTATGGTTAAGTGTTAAGGTTAGGGATACAGTTAGAAGTTATGGTTAGGTGTTAAGGTTAGGGATACAGTTAGAGTTAGGAGTTATGGTTAGGTGTTAAGGTTAGGGTTAGGGATACAGTTAGGAGTTAGGGTTAGGTGTTAAGGTTAGGGTTAGGGTTAGGGATACAGTTAGAAGTTATGGTTAAGTGTTATGTTTAGGGTTAGGGATACAGTTAGAGTTAGGAGTTATGGTTAGGTGTTAAGGTTAGGGTTAGGGATACAGTTAGGAGTTATGGTTAGGTGTTAAGGTTAGGGTTAGATTAAGGATTAGTGTCAGGAAAAATAGGATTTTCAATGGGAATCAATTCTTTGGTCCCCACAAGGATAATAAAACAAATGTGTGTGTGTCATAATTACCCCAACGTCCTAAGCTCCTCCTCCTCTCCATTTAGACACACCTCCAGGGCGTGGTCTGCAGTGTCCAGTTGTCTCATACACTCTGAGCTGTTCTCGTGACGATAGTAACCATAGTCACTGTTGGAAAGGAGAGACACGTTAGGCCATTTCAACCACAGACACATCATATGCCTTGTGGTAATGTTATGTTTGGGTCTGCGTTGACTCTGCCTTTGCCTCAAAGGCACAATTAGAGAAAAAAAATGCTTTTTTGACTAGAAATGAAGTAACAGATTGTGCCTTTAAATGGACAACTCTCAACTTCTGGTTTCCTGTATCTGAATGTATCCCTGACTAGAGGGAGAGAATGAAAACCAGGGTTGAATTTATTAGGGCACAACAAAGCATTTTGTTTTTCAACAGACAATGAAAACGAATGTTTCCTAAGTTCAGGTAGTCCCTTTCTGTTTCAGTTCATTTTCTTCTGCTTACTACTGAATTATGACCCAGTAGTGTTACGGTCCTCCAGGACCATAACTGAATAGCCTTGTCAGTTTAGACTGGACCCCTGACAGTGTTTCTTACCATAGGTAGTCCTCTCTGGTGCAGGGGCAGGGGCTTTTCTGCCTGCTCACCACGTAGTCCCGTCCATTCCTGCAGACGGACAGCTTCCTCAGCCTCCTGAAGGTCTCCTTGTAGCCCAAGACACACCCCTCTGTGGCCAAGTCCCCGCCCTCTCTGGCATGGGCCAACCACTGAACATAGTCCTGGTTACCACCTATGGGAAACCAACGTTAACCAATAGAGACTATTGAGACATGCCAATTTTAGTATATATTTATCGATATCAGTACGTTCAATTCCTTTCCTAGTGACCCACAGGGGTGCACGCCAAAGGTGGCTTGTGGAAGGATCTATAGGAGGGCAAACTCATTGTAATAGCTGGAATGGAATCAATGGAATGGTATCAAACACATCAAACATATGGAAACCACATATTTGACGACACTCTTTGGGTATTCTGACAATAGAAAGCTAGCTACTGTTTCATTCCTTGTGAAATGTCTGTTGTTGGTTAATTGATTATGATCCTTGGGGATATTACATTTGACAACAAACAAGTGACTCACAGGGGGAATCTCAATCATCTTTCCTTGATTCCTCGTGACCACTCTCCTTCACCTCCTTCTCAAAAAGCATTGGAGGAGAAGATCCAAGGTTCCTCCCCTCAGACATTCTCCTCTACTGAGTTTTGACAAAGAGACAAGTAGACACAGGACACAAACAATCAAGAAAATGCAATTGAGATTCACCCACACTCTCTGGTGAGGAGACTCTGGAAGTCAATGGTGACCACCACCCACATGGGCTGGTGATCTTCCTCGGGCCGGTAGCCCCACACACTGATGTTCATGGTCTTGGTGCCCGGCTCGGATGTCAGGCCAGCGAAGAAGATGGGCTGCTCTGTAAAGTTGTACACCTTCCAACACTGGCCCTCATCTGTGGAGAACCTGGGGTGATGCACAATGACATACAGGGTCGTTTTCAGTAGTGCACAGAGTCACAAAACGCTTTGCAACAGAAAACTAAAACAAGCCTTTCTTATTGGATAAAGTTAAGGTTGTATTCTTTCTTTCGTTGGTGCCTAATGAATACGGCCCTGTATAAACATCTGAATGTGAACGTGCAAGCACACACACACACACACACACACACACACACACGAAGTACACAGGATTAAAACACACACATACAGAGTTACCGGATAGTGGACTGCTTAGACACATTCACAACTTCATAGGGAGAGAAGAGCGGATAGACACACAAACACTCCATAGTCAAACACACACACACACACACAGACAGACACATACACAGAGGATGTCACTTGCATGCCATGGGTGGGGGTGCGAATAAAAAGCATCTTTCTTACAACCAATCTTTCTACATGCCACCGAATGTGTGTGTGTGCGTGCGGTGTTCAGTACTTGATGGTGTTGATTTGGCCGTCCATGGGGTGGGCCTCCACAGCCACGACGAGCCCCCCAGCGTCCAGGATGCTGTAGTGATGAGGGCCCCTCAGGGATCCCCTCCACTTGTACCCCCCGTCCTCCGACACGTACACGTCAGGCCGTGTTGACGAGATGGAGTCCCCCACACTGCCTGACCGGTCAAAGGGTAGAGGTCATAGATAGGTCACACACATTCTGGGACAGCTAGAGGATGGGGGATGTGTCCGAAAACATGTTTCTCCCTACCCCTCCGTTTAGCCCTAACCCTCCAATGTTTTCTGACCTGAAGGGCCTGGATAGAGATAACCAGTGTAGTGGAGAAGCTTTGACCATACTGATCCCACATTACTGATCTGCAAACATTAAATGGTAAGGGAACGAATGGGGACCGGGCATATATAGTGCACTATATATGGGATCAGCTATTTGTAGTGATGACCGAATTATTAGGGGCGGAAGAATTTCCTGTGTAGTCCATTCAAGATTCCCTACAGTGCTAAATGTAGTGCACAACATCATGTACACTACGGTTAAACAGAAGTATCACAATGCAACATGTCTTTGATATGTATGATTGACAGTTTGGTTACCGTGGGCGATGACAAGGCCAACGGCAGTGGGGTCAGAGAGAGGCAGCATTGGAGTGATGCCGTTGTAGCGACTGTGCTCACCGTGGATGTGCAAGTTACACTGTCACACACACACACACACACACAAGAATCAGTGTTCACAATCATATAATAAGCATCAACATACTCTACTCAACACACTTAATTGTCAGAGGAGGGAATTAAGTTAGTTCTCACATCATTTCTTGAATCCTCACCACACTCAACATTCTGGGGCTTGTTGAGGAGTGTCCACTCTCCCCCTCTGTTAAACGAAATGACTGTCCGAATGCGGCCGTCTGTCAAAAACAATACCCGGGAAAAAACATTTTAGCCCCCCTACAAAACACATGCATTTTATATTGGACAAGTTCAGGTATCAATCAAATGTATTTATAAAGCCCTTTTACATCAGCAGTTGTCACTAAGTGCTTAAACAGAAACCCAGCCTAAAACCCCAAAGAGCAAACCATGCAGATGTAGAAGCACGGTGGCGAGGAAAAACTCCCTAGAAATGCAGGAACCTAGGAAGAAACCTAGAGAGGAACCAGGCTCTGAGGGGTGGCCAGTCCTCTTCTGGCTGTGACGGGTGTAGATTATAAGTGTCCCTCCCCGTTTCGGACTGTTAATGTTCCTAAGGAATACAACCCAGATTGTGTTGATGCGTAGTTGCGTACCCTCCTCCAGTATGTTGGTGAGGTACACTCCTCTCATGGAGGTGACATTGGTGAAGTCGCTCTTCCCTTCCCCACCAAACAGGTGGCGCTCTAGAGACTTAGAGTACAGGATGCCCCGGTCATCTGATGTGTACACCGTCCCAAAGTAGCTTTCCTCTGGAGGATAGAAGACAGTAGAGTATGGTACAATAGAATAGAAAGTCAACAGAATCAGTAGTATAACAGTATGATATAGAAGGAATAGTCATTTATCATCTACTCTATCCCGACCCCATGAGACAACACACACACGGATGGAAGAAATACAGTGTCTTCTGTAGGCTTGGGGACAAACCCAACTGTGCTGACACAGCCCTCTATGAGTCGGCATAGTGATGAGGGGCTGTAAACATCAATACATGGTGTCAAGAACCCTCCTGACATCAAAGATGTAGAAACAACTTACGTCAGCACTTAGTGGTAAATAGTTTGCATAAAATCCCTTTGTACCATGTGTTGCTGTGTGTTTGTGTGTGTGTGTGTGTGTGTGTGTGTGTGTGTGTGTGTGTGTGTCTGTGTTGCTGTGTGTGTGTGTGTGTGTGTGTGTACCCTGATGCCCAGATCTGTGTCAGCTGTTATTCTAGTCTATTAATGTGTCTGTCTACCTCTAACCTTCCCCCACTCAGATAAAACCCCTCCTTCTTATCTTCTCCATTCAGCTGAATGGTACAAATGCCTCGGCCCTCCACCCATAGACAACAACTGTATGTACTGACACAGAAGACACACATACACAGCCTGTATGATAGGATTATTTGTCAGCAATACTGAGAACTTGTGAATCCAGTCATTCCTCTTTCTCTCTAAAAAAACCTCAAGCTTTTCCATTGCAGCAAGGAGGGTAGTAGGACTGAGACAGACATATCAGGGTTAGTAGGACTGAGACAGACATATCAGGGTTAGTAGGACTGAGACAGACATATCAGGGTTAGTAGGACTGAGACAGACATATCAGGGTTAGTAGGACTGAGACAGACATATCAGGGTTAGGGTTAGTAGGACTGAGACAGACATATCAGGGTTAGAGTTAGTAGGACTGAGACAGACATATCAGGATTAGAGTTAGTAGGACTGAGACAGACATATCAGGATTAGTAGGACTGAGACAGACATATCAGGATTAGTAGGACTGAGACAGACATATCAGGATTAGTAGGACTGAGACAGACATATCAGGGTTAGTAGGACTGAGACAGACATATCAGGGTTAGTAGGACTGAGACAGACATATCAGGGTTAGTAGGACTGAGACAGACATATCAGGGTTAGTAGGACTGAGACAGACATATCAGGGTTAGTAGGACTGAGACAGACATATCAGGGTTAGTAGGACTGAGACAGACATATCAGGGTTAGTAGAACTGAGACAGACATATCAGGGTAGTAGGACTGAGACAGACATATCAGGGTTAGTAGGACTGAGACAGACATATCAGGGTTAGTAGGACTGAGACAGACATATCAGGGTTAGTAGGACTGAGACAGACATATCAGGGTTAGTAGGACTGAGACCGACATATCAGGGTTGGTAGGACTGAGACAGACATATCAGGGTTAGTAGGACTGAGACAGACATATCAGGGTTAGTAGGACTGAGACAGACATATCAGGGTTAGTAGGACTGAGACAGATATATCAGGGTTAGTAGGACTGAGACAGACATATCAGGGTTAGTAGGACAGAGACAGACATATCAGGGTTAGTAGGACAGAGACAGACATATCAGGGTTAGAGTTAGTAGGACTGAGACAGACATATCAGGGTTAGAGTTAGTAGGACTGAGACAGACATATCAGGGTTAGAGTTAGTAGGACTGAGACAGACATATCAGGGTTAGAGTTAGTAGGACTGAGACAGACATATCAGGGTTAGCAGGCTTAGACAGCCATAGATCTAGATGAGATAGAGATGTACAATTTCAGACACGATTGGTGCTGAGCAAAATACATGAGTAAACTTGAATGTCTAATCTAAAGACGAATCCATGTGGCTCATATGTCCTTTGTCTGTACTTGACAAGCATGTGTGAGTGTGTGAGTTAGAATGTGTGAAAGAGAGAGAGGGAGAGAAAGTGAGGTAGAAACAGAGACTGGACTGTGTGCGTGTGACAGAGTGTGTGTAAGATATGTGTGTTTGAGTGAGTTGCGATGAAGTTCACTCCTTTCCCCTACAGTACCTCCTGGATTGTCCACATGCATGAAGATCATGTCCTCATCCCCATCCAGAACCGAGTAGAACTGAAAACACACACATGTATACAGGTGAGAAAATGAATCATTAAGACATGTATGGAACAGTTTGCGTTATTGTAATGCCTCCCCCAATTAGTGTGTGTGTGTGTGTGTTTAATCATCGTGAGAGAAAATCTTTGTTTCTGTCTCGTCAGCAAGATACAGTTTGGGAGGGAGTTGAGGGAGAGAGAGGAGAGCAGGGGATGGTATGTGTGTGTGTCTTTGTCTGTGGCAAGACCAGGTGTGTGCATCTGTCGTTACGTTATGTGTTGTAATGGAAAGTTGCCAAACGGTCTCCTCCTGATATGAGCAAAAGTCTTTCAAACCCCTACTTCCTCTTTCAAGAGCTTCTAGACCAGACCCTTGGTGACAGTTACGATATCTTGTAGTTATCTTGTCACAATGTGGTTTTTAATCTGTACTATGTCTTGTCAATTGTTGTGACAGATTCTTTACCGTGTACTTGTCGAAATGCTGTCACTTTGATCTGGAATTTTGAGATATTTTCAAATGAATTTATAACAGAGGGACAGATAGAGGGACAGAGACAGAGGGACAGGGGGAACAGAGAGACAGGAGAAGACAGGGACAGGAAGACAACAGTACAGAGGAACAGGAGAGATGGACATGGGTAGGATTGTGGCGGTCATGACATTTTTTCAGACGGAGATTGTCAAGCAAATAACTGCCAGTCTCACGGTTAATGAACGTTATTAATTGTATTATTTTATAGTATGAAGAATACAATTGAACATAGATTCATAAAATAGAAAGGATCTTTTCTCCAAACGATTTCAAAGGAAGCGCGCACATGCTGCTATTCTGTGTTGAGAGGTTAACAAAGAAACTGGTACTCCTATATGCTTCATTTAGAGTTATTTATGTAACTTTAGTTGTGACACAAACGTTGGGCTATATGTTTAGATTTTTATACATTTTAAGGCTGTATGATGCGACTCTAATATTGATTTGAAAAATAGTTGCATGAAAGGCACGAGCTCTTATTTGTTTCTTGTTCAAGCTACACACACTTCATCAGTCTCTCATTCAGAATTTGGCCTGATCTCATCACCTGATGAGAAAACTTATGAGTTTTCTCATCAGGCCTCAAATTTCCCTGCGGCATTCCCCTTGTGTGGTCGTAATGCCCCCTAAAAAAATCATTTTGCGGCCAAAGTGGCCGCTGTGCCCTTTGGCTGAATATAATAATTATAATTCCCTTCTCCCAGCTGCTGTGCTCCGAAGCACCTCTCACTCACATGGCTGTCTCAGATATCTACATTTTTAATATCCAATGCCCGTCACATGATCGAGTGCTTCTCACAGGCATTTCAGCTAAGAAGTAGGATACAAGTGAATGAAGACAGACACATCGGGGGACGCAACTCCGGATTCCCAGGCCCATATTGAAGATGTTAGAACTGTCCACTACTTTTCATCAGCCAATAAGATGAGTGGGCCTAACAACGAGCAGAATACTCGACTATGTCAATCTACTATCCCCCATATGTCACGGATTCCCCCGGTAGTGCTGCCCTTCCGTGCACCAGTTCCTGAGGTCTACGTCACTGGCGTCTAGGCGTCACTGAACTGTCTCATTACGCACACCTGATTCCAATTCTCCTGATTAGTAATTGTATACAGATTAAGTCGGAAGTTTACACACACTTAGGTTGGAGTCATTAAATCTCGTTTTTCAACCACTCCACCAATTTCTTGTTAACAAACTATAGTTTTGGCAAGTCAGTTAGGACATCTTCTTTGTGCATGACACAAGTCATTTTTCCAACAATTGTTTACAGACAGATTATTTCACTGTATCACAATTCCAGTGGTCAGAAGTTTACATACACTAAGTTGACCGTGCCCTTTAAACTGCTTGGAAAATTCCAGAAAATGATGTCATGGCTTTAGAAGCTGAGGCTAATTGACATAATTTAAGTCAATTGGAGGTGTACCTGTGGATGTATTTCAAGGCCTACCTTCAAACTCAGTGCCTCTTTGCTTGACATCATGGGAAAATCAAAAGAAATCAGCCAAGGCCTAAGAAATAAAATTGTAGACCTCCACAAGTCTGGTTCATCCTTGGGAGCAATTTCCAAATGCCTGAGGGTACCACGTTCATCTGTACAAACAATAGTACGCAAGTATAAACACCATAGGACCACGCAGCCGTCATACCGCTAAGGAAGGAGACGCATTCTGTTTCCTAGAAATGAACGTACTTTGGTGCGAAAAGTGCAAATCAATCCCAGAACAACAGCAAAGGACCTTGTGAAGATGCTTGAGGAAACAGGTACAAGAGTATCTTTATCCACAGTAAAACGAGTCCTATATCAACATAACCTGAAAGGCCGCTCAGCAAGGAAGAAGCCACTGCTCCAAAACCGCCACAAAAAAAGCCAGACTACGGTTTGCAACTGCACATGGGGACAAAGATCATACTTTTTGGAGAAATGTCCTCTGGTCTGATGAAACAAAAATAGAACTGCTTGGCCATAATGACCATCGTTATGTTTGGAGGAAAAAGGTGGAGGCTTGTAAGCCCAAGAACACCATCCCAACCGTGAAACACGGGGGTGGCAGCATCATGCCGTGGGGGTGCTTTGCTGCAGGAGGGACTGGTGCACTTCACAAAATAGATGGCATCATGAGGGGGGGAAATTATGTGGATATATTGAAGAAACATCTCAAGACAACAGTCAGGAAGTTAAAGCTTGGTCGCAAATGGGTCTTCCAAATGAACAATGACCCTAAGCATACTTCTAAAGTTGTGTCAAAATGGTTTAAGGACAACAAAGCCAAGGTAGTGGAGTGGCCATCACAAAGCCCTGACCTCAATCCTATAGAACATTTCTGGGCAGAACTGAAAAAGCATGTGTGAGCAAGGAGGCCTACAAACCTGACTCAGTTAGACCAGCTCTGTCAGGAGGAATGGGTCAAAATTCACCCAACTTATTGTGGGAAGCTTGTGGAAGGCTACCCAAAACATTTGACCCAAGTTAAACAGTTTAAAGGCAATGCTACCAAATACTAATTGAGTGAATGTAAACTTCTGACCCACTGAGAATGTGATGAAAGAAATTGAATCTGAAATAAATAATTATCTTTACTATTATTCTGACATTTCACATTCTTAAAATAAAATGGTGATCCTAACTGACCTAAGACAGGGAATTGTTACTATGATGAAATGTCAGGAATTGTGAAAAACTGAATTTAAATGTATTTGGCTAAGGTGTATGTAAACTTCCGACTTCAACTGTATATGTGTCCTCTGTTCAATATTGTCTTGTCGGTTATTGTTCCCATGTCCGTTGGTCTGTGAGTACCTGTTCTTTGTTATTTCCGCTTTCATGCTGCGTATATTGTTTACTTGTTACTACGGGTCTCGTCCCGTGTATTGTTGTGCATTTGTTATTATGGGTCTCTGTCACGCCCTGGTCTAAGTATTTTGTGTTTTTCTTCATGTATTGGGTCAGGCCAGGGTGTGGCATGGGGTTTTTGTATTGTGGTGTGTTTTGTCTTGGGGTTTTGGTGTGTATGTATTGGGATTGTAGCTAGTGGGGTTATCTAGCAAAGTCTATGGCTGTCTGGAGTGGTTCTCAATCAGAGGCAGGTGTTTATCGTTGTCTCTGATTGGGAACCATATTTAGGCAGCCATATTCTTTGAGTTTGTTGTGGGTGATTGTCCTTAGTGTCGTTGTTCCTATCTCTTTGTTTATTTACATAAGTATTGTTCTAGTATATGTTCTTCGTCTTATTAAATAAGATGTATTCATTTCAGGTCGAAGGTAGGATAGGAGGGAGAGTTTTTCCATTCTAAAAATCAGATTTTTATCAGATTTTTCATTTTTTGTTTCTATTGGCTTCTGTGTAAAAGAGAGCTTTTTTTGTGAAGATGGCACAGAAAAATCCCCACATAGGGGTACCTGGGATTGGTCTGGTTAATACCGTGAGGTTCTCTTGGACAGATAAGGAGAAGGAGCCCTGGGGGAGAGAGACCTTCGGGAGAAATGTTCTGATGGGATGCCTACAGCTGGAAGTAAAAGATGTACTATGCCTTCAAGGGAATCCCATCGAGAAAGGATATGATGTGACATTACAAGTGGAAGAAAAACACGACGAAGTTATGAAGAAGGTGAGAGAAGGAAAAGGAGCGAAACCCCTGTGCCATTACACGGTGACCAGCCTGGCAAGGAACAGCTTCAGGGTGGTCACCGTAACCATGTACAATCCGCACGTGAAGGATGAAGAAGTGAGGGCCTTTCTGGGGAGGTACATGGACAATGTCTCCTCAGCGAGGTACCTCAGGGACTCCCTGGGTTTCTGGAACGGGAGAAGAGGTTTCCAGGCGTTACTCAGGGAGTCCCCGAAGAGTGTGGATGGCTACCTCCATCCTCCGGCGATGTTCTCCCTGGGGGCTGACAGGGGGACGCTGTATTATGCCCGTCAGCCCCCGTTCTGCAGGCGTTTTATGGCCTACGGTCATATCCTGGCCTCGTGCAGCTCCAAGAAATGTTGTTTTTGTGGGTCGGAAGAGCACGAGGCCAAGGAATGTGACGAGCCCAAGGCTTGCCACGGGTGTGGCTCGAGAGCACACCTGTGGCGTGATTGCCCGGCTCGTCACAGGTCATACGCGTCTGCAGCTGGGGGGGGAGCGGGGGATGGGGGGAGGAAAGAAAGGACGCGTGCGGATTGTACGGATGGCACAGGGGAAAAGACGGCAAGAGAAGAGGATGGGAAGAAGGAAGAGGCGAGAAGAAAGGAGTGAAGATGGAAAGAAGGAAAAAGAAGGCGGAAGAACGGGAAGGAGCGGAGAAGAGGGAGAAGGGGACAGTGGTGCGAGAAGGAGTGGAAGAGGGAACGGTGACAGTAACGGGGACGGAGGGAGGTGTGGAGATGGGAGAAAGGAGTGGGGGGACAGCCTGCCAAGTTTCTTTGAGGACGAGACAAGGGAATTGGTGGAGGGGTTAGCGGGGATGGGACGTTGTGTCTCCCCGCTACCTCCTTCACCAAAGAAGAAGGGGAAGAAGAGGGGAAGTTTGGCAGGTAGTGAGAGGGAGGGGGTGTGGGAGGGGGGGGGGGGGCTAAGAGATCGGCGGGGGGGGGAGGGGGGTACATTGGCCTCCCTGTTTGCCTCAGCCCCTTACATCCTAGTGGGGGATGACTCCAGTGAGGGGTCTGTGGGCGGTGTGCTAGAGGGATTCCAACTCCTGTGTGAGGAGTTGGGGTCCCCTACATACGGCCCCGAGGCAAACAGGGAGGGGGAGGGTGGGTGGTGGTGAGGAACCCAGGGTGCAGGGCACCCGGCCTAACACACTGCCTGCATCCTGGGTTGGAGGGATGGAGGAGGACGGGGGGGCGTCAGGAGAGGAGAGGACGTCCCCGCCGGTGGAGATGGACCAGGGGAGCATCGGGTGAGTCTCCTGTTTTTTCTTTTTTTGGGTTTATTTGTTGTAAATAATTAAATGAATATTTCTGTTTCTTTTTTTAGTTTAAATGTTAGAGGGTTAAGGGATTTTGTTAAAAGGAGGGCGGTTTTTTGTTATTTAGAGGGGGTGGGTTTTGATTTCTGTTTTTTACAGGAGGTTCACCTGAGGGATGGTGGGGATGTGCATAGATTTAGGAGGGAGTGGGATAAGGGGGAATCTTTTTGGGGCATAGGAGGGGTGCACTCAACAGGAGTAGGGATTTTGTGTGGGAATAGAGAGGTTAAGGTAGAGAGCACTTTTGTTATAATGCAGGGTAGAGTATTGGGGATAGATGTAAAGTATAGAGAAGCTAGATATAGGTTAATTGGGGTGTATGGGCCACAGGTGGCGGCAGACAGGAGGGAGATGGTGGACTGTCTGGCGCCCCTGTGTGTTACAAACAGGCACTTGGTGATAGGAGGGGATTTTAATATAGATTTAGGGGTAGGTGGTGATAGCAGTGCAGGCGCCATCACTGGGCTAATGGCTTGCCATGGTCTGGTTGATGGCCTGCACACTACTGCGGCAATGGTCGGTCCTACATGGCGCAACTCCAGGGGGGTTGCGCAGAGGCTCGACTACATTTTGTATCCAGGTCTTTGGGTCAGTTGTCTGGGCGGCTGGTGCCTGTTTTCTTCACGGATCACGACGGGGTGTTCCTGCAGGTAGGGTCGCCAGTCTGCCTCTTCGGTAGGGGGTACTGGAAGTTAGATCGGGATATACTGGAGGAGCAGGCTTTCGTTGACGCATTTTTTTGTTTCTTTCGGAGGCTTGACGGCCTCTGGTCCATGTGCGAGGGGGTGTTAGAGTGGTGGGATTTAGTTAAGGTGAGGATTAGGGCTTTTATAATAGGATATTGTAGAAGGAAAAAAAGGGAGGAAAGGATCGTATCCAAAGGTTAATTGAACTCGAGTACGAGGCAGGCAACCTCGGCGGGTCGATTGACTGGGAGAGATTCGCAGCCCTAAAGGCGCAGCTCAGGGAGCTGCAGGAGCAGAAGGCTCGAGCTTTCCTGGAGCGTGCGCATAGTGGCTTTCTAGAACATAATGAGACTTGTTCCGCTATGTTCTTTAAGTCGGTTAGGGCCAGCCAGAGTAGGAAGGTAATGCATGGAGTTAGGGAAGAAAATGGTAGTATAGTAAGTAAACCAGAGGAAATGGTCAGGGTGACAACTGATCATTTCCAAGGTTTATTTAAGGAAAGGGAAATAGATGTAGAGCAGGGAAATGTGTTTTTAGAACACTTGTCCAGGCGGTTGCCGGAGGACATTAGAGACGTGATGGAGGCCCAGATCTCACTAGAAGAGGTTGAGAGCGCTCTTAGGAGGATGGGAAAAGGGAAGGTGCCTGGGATGGATGGGCTGCCGGCTGAGTTTTACCTCAAGTTTTGGGGTATACTTGGACCAGTGGTTCTCGAAGTCTTGAAGGCCATCCTTGAGACGGGGGTCCCGGGGGGGATCAATGGCTGTTGGTGTGCTGTCACTTCTTTATAAGAAGGGGGAAGCAACTGACCTTGGCAACTGGCGGCCATTGACCATGCTGTGCGTAGATTACAAGATTCTTGCAAAGGTTTTAGCAGACCGGTTGCGCACAGCCCTTCCCTACGTCGTCCACGAGGATCAGACGTGCGGGATAGAGTGGCCCTCTACAAGATGGAACCTACAGTTGATCAGGGATTCCAACGCTTGGGTTGAAGATAGAGGGCTGCCTTTAATGGTAGCAGCGCTAGATCAGGCAAAAGCTTTTGATCGCGTGAATAGATCTTTTCTATTCAGGGTGTTGGGTAGATTAGGATTTGGGGAGAAGTTTGTAGGATGGATTCGTACATTATATGTCGGAGCGGGGTGTCGAGTTAGTGTAAATAGTCACTTAGGTGACGTTTTTGACCTCTCGTCTGGGGTCAGGCAGGGATGCCCACTCTCGGCTCTCCTCTTCGTTCTGTACATGGAGCCTCTGGGGGCTGCCATTAGGGCAGACACAGGGGTGGAGGGCTTGTTGATCCCTGGGAGCAGTGGGCTGCGTGTTAAGATGACGCAGTACGCCGACGACACTTCCTTGCTGTTGTGCAAGGACTCGTGCCTGACAAGGTCTCTTGCCATCATTGGGGATTTCACCCAAGCGTCGGGGGCGGTTCTGAATCATGCAAAGTCTTCCGTTAAGTATTTCGGAAGATGGCGCGGTAGGACGGATGTGCCCGGGGGGTTCTCTCTGTGAGTGGGCCCTGAGGATTCTCGGGGTCCATTTTGAGACCTCTGGCTCAGCGACGCTGAACTGGAACATGGGTATCGCAGTGGTACAGAAGAAGCTAGCAATGTGGAAGGCTAGGTCTTTTATGGGCAAGGTCCTGGTACTAAAGGTGGATGTATTGCCATCTCTTTTGTATTTGGCATACATCTACCCATTGCCGACTTGTCAGAGAAGGTCTCTAGTGAGGCTTGTGTTTCAGTTCATGTGGGGTGGCAGGTACGAGTGGGTCGCCAGGGCGCGCATGCTCTGTCCCATCGGGGAGGGAGGTAGGGGGGTACCACATCTCCCCCTCAAGCTGGACGCGATTTTTGTTTCTTTCTTGTTGACGGAGCTTGCTCATCCGGTTATACACCCGTCCGGTTACTTCCTGCGGGTGTTCTTCTCGTATCAGGCGAGAAGCGTAATGGTGTGGTCTAACGCGGGTCCTAGGGCGGAACAGCTGCCGTGGCACTTTGGCCATGCGGCCAAGTGGCTGCGTGCGCACCCGAGGTTGAAGTTGCCCGAGTAGGTTTAGACCACAGGCACCTGTACGAGGAGGTCAGGCAGGCAGGGAGTCCTGCGCCTGTAGCGGGCATCTCGTCAGTGGTCTGGGAGGGAGTGCAGGCGCGGGGCCTGGACAACAGGCTCAAGGACCTGAATTGGTTGAGCCTCCACAAGTGCTTGCCGGTATGTTCCATCATGTACCGGCATAGTTTGTCGCGATCCCCCACCTGTCCAAGATCTGCTTGTGGCAGGGAGGAGACTGTGCGCCATGCCTTCTGGGACTGTGCCTTTGCCGGACTAGTATGGGCTAGGGCACGGGTGTTGCTAGGTGTGGTTAGGAGTGACTTTGTGTTGACATGGGCTAGGCTAGAGAGAGGCGTAGGGAGAGTGAGGGGAACGGATAGGGACAGGTTTCTGCTCTGTTTCTGCTCTTCTCATGAGTCTCTTTAAAAAGGGACTGTGGGAAGCCAGGCAGAATTTAGTCAAGACAGGGAGAGATTGGGGGGTGGAAGGGATAGTGAGGAGGGTGGAAGGTGATTTGAGGGGGAGGGCGAAGAGGGAGTGGGGGCAGCATGCGGCATGGGAGAGGTGGAAGGGGGGATTAGGGATGGGAGTGTTAGTGAGATTTGTAAGGGGATAGATTAGGGAAGGGGAGATAGGGTTAGGTATTGGTTAGGTATGACGGGGAGGGACGATGCTCCCCTGAGGTTTGTTTTTGTTTGATGTTTTTGTAAATAGAATTAATTAAGAATGAATGAGAATTATGATTTTGTAAAGTATGAATGGTATAGATGGTAATAAATTATTTTTTCAAAAAAAAAATCTCTTTATTTATTTACACAAGTATAGGCTGTTTTCGTTACGTTCTTTGTTTTGTAGTGTTTTGTGTTTATTCGTGTTTCACGTTCATTAAACATGGATCGCAATCTACACGCTGCATTTTGGTCCGACACACCTAGAAAACCGTAACAGTCTCGCCCTGTGTCGTGTATTGCGGGACTCGTCCTGTGCATTTATTAGAGGTTTGACCTCACTCTTTTGTTTGGGTTACATTAGTGTTTGTTTTGGGCTTGGTCCCCGTGCCACTCGCATCAAAAAAACATTTAAAATCAATGGAGGCAACAGATCAGAACGTTTAGCTTAAAATGTTGATAACCTATTTGGCTATTTCTTCACATTATAAGCTCAGTAATGTGGACACGGCAGTAGGCTATAAGTGCAAACGTTCCAAAATGCAATCAATTAGCAGGAAAACTGTCCTTGAAAGTGACGGCAAATGTGATTATGCATTCAATGCTGTATTATAAAGGTGCATTTTTATGGTGAAAATAATCTTCCCCAAACTTGAAACTCACGTGCAGCGTATATATGCCAGTTTGGCTCTATAACGGTTATAGAGCAGATTAATATGCCTAATTTTAGGAAGTTATTTGGCTACTTTAGTTGTGATACAAACATTATCAAATTATATAGGCCTATGGGCTAGGCTACATGAGGTGTGTGACTACGATTTGAAGAAGTCGCAAAAAAAAGGCATGCACTTGTCACGCCCTGACCGTAGAGACCCTTTTATTCTCTGTTTGTTTGGTCAGGGTGTGACTTGGGTGGGAAACTCTATGTTCTTTGTTTCTATGTTTTGGCCGGGTATGGTTCTCAATCAGGGACAGCTGTCTATCGTTGTCTCTGATTAGGAATCATACTTAGGCAGCCTTTTTTCTTTTGTTTTTGTGGGTAGTTGTCGTTGTTAGTGGCCTGTATAGCCCTAGTAAGCTTCACGTTCGTTTTTGTTGTTTCTTGTTTTGTTGGCGACATTTATAATAAAGAAATATGTACACCCACCACGCTGCACCTTGGTCCGGTCATTTCCGTGACAACGATCTTGCCTTACTTACTACACAAGCTGGGCATAATTCACAACTGATAATATATAATTCACAAGTGATAGGCTTATATTGTCACCCATCAGACTATTCTTAATTTAATGTTGTCTTTACATACTAAATAATATATGTCTGATATTAGGTTTGATTTAGAATGGGCCATTATCATGCACCTCTCTCAGAACAGAGGCATGGGGAAATACTTAAATAGAAGAGGCTTTTCCCATGGTTCATTTTCATGCCAGCCAGGTAGGCTATACTCCTGCTGTAAAGCAAAGCAATGTGCTTAATATTAGGAAAGTTAATAAATATATTAGGTCTAGCCTATAGAAAGCTGATGGGATCCTCCTCTTTTTAATAGAGGCCATCAAAACTGTTTTCTCACACAATTGCATAGCCTATAGAAATGTTGCGCAACATGAACACATGGGCCCTCGTGAAGTGTTTGATCCGATTTTCGATTACATTTGCATTTGATGTCAGAGTGATTAGATGGACAATAGAATTCTGAGTACCAGGCAGGTAGTAATTCTTGTAGGCTACTAATGACCATCAGCAGCATCAGAGCTTGGAAAAGCCTAATTACCGTGACTAAACGGTCACGTGGAATTTGACTGCCGTCGTTACTCATTACCAGTGTGGCGGTAATACCATAACAGCCATAGACAGGGGACAATAGAATGAAGTGAGGGCTGAGGGGACGTAGTGGGGTACAGAAGGACATAATGGACAGACAGACAGACAAGAGCCTGTCCTACCTGCTCAGTGGAGGCGGAGGGGAGCTGGGCTTTGTTGAAGTGGTCCCCTTGGTCTGAGGACACATAGATGACACGTGGGGCTCCCTAGGAGAGAATCAATTAGTCACAACACAGATCTAACCAAGGCTCCTTGGGAGAGAATCACTTAGTCACAATACAGATCTAACCAAGCAAGAACCACAATGTGGTTTAGGACTGTTGACTGACTGGACCAATGAAAGGCAGAGTGAATGTAAATAACACAGAGTGTAAATGATTGTATATGTCAGCTGATATGTTGATACCCGTGTGTGTTTGTGTGTGTGTGCATGTATGTGTACGCTTGCTTGCATAAGTATGCAAGCTTGCGTGTGTGTGTGTGTGTGTACCCTGATGCCCAGATCTGTGTCAGCTGTTATTCTAGTCTATTAATGTGTCTGTCTACCTCTAACCTTCCCCCACTCAGATAAAACCCCTGTGTGTGGATGCATCAGTGTGTGTGTGTGTGTGTGTGGTTGCATCAGTGTGTGTCTCACCAGTGTCTCTATGACTGAGGTGAAGAGGAAGCCTCCTACATAGCCGAAGGAGAAGATGCTGTGTGCCACGGTGGTGAACGTCTTCCCCAGGTCTTCTGTCCTCTTTAGGAACAGCTCTCCTCTTCTGTCTGCCTCCACTAAAGACACAACACATTACTAGACCAGCGCCCAAACAGAAGAAAATGAACTTGTCGCTCATTTTTTGGTTTAAAAATATTTTGCTACGGTGTGTACTAATGAATACGACCCTGCTCTCACCTGTTCCTTTGGGACTGAAGCTGAAGAAGAGAGTGATGCCAGAGCCCCTGGCAAAATAAGGAGAGAGAGAGAGAGAGACCCAGTTTAATCATATTTATTACATGTTGTTACTTTTTATTACGTAGGGGCCACTCTTATAACTTACACTCAAGTCATTTTCACTTAGTCTCCCATTGATTGATATCAATGCATGACTAAGTGAAAATTGGCCTTTAGTGACTTAACAAATAGGAGCTTCTCACTCCTACCAGACACACTATAGTTGCCACCAGACCTGGGCTAAACATTCCAATTCAGTCAAACAACAGACAACAGACTGTAGACGTGTGTGCTTTATGAGCTCTGTGTGTTTACTACATTGATGTATTGAAGTCAGTATTTAGATTGAACACGACACACCTCCTCTCTTTGTCTGGGCACGGCTAATCAAACTGAGCTCTGTGGTGTGTGTGTGTGTGTGTGTGCCCCGTTTGTTCTCACCACGTGAAAGATTGTGTTCCTTCGTGAACCTTTTTCCACACAGCCCCAAAGTCCAGAGAAAGCCACAGGCCACCCTGCAAGTGAGAAAAGCATAGGAGAATGTGTATTTATTGCTGGAATATGTCATTTTTTGGGCTACCTGACCAAATTCCCATAGAAATGTGAGTTATAGATCTGTAATTCTCACTGAAAGCAAGTCTAAGAAGCGGTAGATCTATTTTATCTGTGCTATTTCTATGCTTCCTGTTATTAAGTTCCATTTTTGCATCTTTTACTTTTGGTTTTGTACACCAGCTTCAAACAGCTGAAAATACAATATTTTTGGTTATGGAAAATATATTTCACAGCGGTTTAGATGGTGCAATGATTATCTACACTAGACTTGCTTGTTTATAATTATAATTTTTTCTACCAGGAAATGGTAGTGATTTTTACATATGGCACCTTTATGTATGTATGTATGTATGTATGTATGTATGTATGTATGTATGTATGTATGTATGTATGTATGTATGTATGTATGTATGTATGTGTGTATGTGTGTATATGTGTGTGTATGTGCCCGTGTGTGACCATGTGTGACCATGTGTGCGTATGTTTGAGGTGAGTGTGATCACAAAGAGATAAAGAGCATGTTTGTTTATTTACTCACATCTATGCTGATGACCACTAAGTACTCGGGATTCAAGAAGTGGAAGGTGATTGGCTGAGCCGGGTGAAAAGGCAGCTGGACAGACTTAAACGACACTCCGGCGTCAGTTGAGGTAAAGATGACGCCACCGGTGTTGTCCAAAACCGGTGTGTCTGCAGTCAGTATCACCTGTCAATCAGAACAAGCACCATACGTGATGGAAGGTTGCCTTAACGTGCATCTCAATAGTCTAAACTGGCTTCCTCCCCTTGTCTCCTCTATTGTCTTCATGTAAATCACCTCCCCCAACATATAACTATGAGGCCTCATCTTGGGGTGCATTCATTAGATGGCAAAAAGACAAAAACAAACTGCAACAGACCTGAATTTGTCCAATAAGAAACGCTTGCTTTTGTAGCTGAACATTTTCCATTCCAAAATGTTTTGCTACGTTGTGCCCTAATGGATACCACCCTGTTGTGGTTGTTTAGGTGCAA
The DNA here is from genome assembly GCF_018296145.1 of Oncorhynchus tshawytscha. Taxonomy (NCBI): domain Eukaryota; kingdom Metazoa; phylum Chordata; class Actinopteri; order Salmoniformes; family Salmonidae; genus Oncorhynchus; species Oncorhynchus tshawytscha. Next base: position 1,049,800 of record NC_056443.1, on the reverse strand, counting down.
TGGGTTAGGTGGTTTTGTTGTTCTCACTGTCTAGTCTTCACACCAGTGTTCTGAGCAGCGTGACCACAGTGGCATGTGGAGGAGAGTGTTGAAACTGAGCTGTGGTGGCTCAAGCTGATTGGACAGCAAGAACCAAGACGGCTGACGTGTCTGCACATGCACGCCAGACAGTCACAAACACACACACATACACACAGACACACACACAGACTGCCATCAGCCAGAATGCTTTCCTGCATGTACACTTGTGATCAGGCAGCTTACCTGTTGAGAGTTTCCTGGTCCAGCCTGAAGTCCAAATTCCTTCCTTATGAAGGTGTTATTGATGAGATGAGAAATATCATGGAAAGACTTGCCATAGTCTGCACTGAGAGGGGAGTATAACGAGCCGAAATGTCAGAACACTGGCTCGGTTCATCTAGAGACACAAACAGACAGACATTGCCACCATCCACTAACCTGCGGTACAATCGTGAAGAACCGCCCTCGAAGAAGGAATCTAGAGGAGCACTGATTGTAGACAACACCAAGATTACCTGGTGGGACACAAATGAACACTTGGCTAAACTTCACCATGACTGTACTATTACCAGTTTATGCAGTTAGCAATTCCCATTTATCCACCCGTCACTACAAGCAACCACTCAATCACTCACTCAGTCACTCACTCAATCAATCAACAAATTAACCAATCACTTAATCAATCAATCAACCAAATTAAAAAACTGTTGTCAAAGGTTTAAAAGGTTTCCTCTCTCCTCGTCCCCTTTCCTTTCCTTCATCTGCATCGATGAGAGAGAACTGGACAGGTGAAGGCAAATTCCCTGTAGGCATCTATCACGTTGCCTCACTGTCTGGTTACCGCAGGAGAAAGAGAGGAAACGAGGGGAGGAAGCTACTCCAGCGTACTGAGCTGCACCCCTTTCAGATGCACCCAATGAGTGATGATGACAATGATGCTACATCCATCATCCATTAAGTGACGACCATACGTACCCCTGTCCCGTCTCCAACCCATATGACAGTAAAACTGGAGCCATCGTCACCATGAAACCCTGTCTGAATGGAGAGAGAGAAAGAGAAAGAAAGAGTGATAGATAGATAGATAGATAGATAGATAGATAGATAGATAGATAGATAGATAGATAGATAGATAGATAGATAGATAGATAGATAGATAGATAGATAGATAGATAGATAGATAGATAGATAGATAGATAGATAGATAGATAGATAGATAGATAGAGGACAGTGTCTGACAGACCAACCAACCTGCACATGTCCTCTATGCTTATTGTTATTATTCAATGCATGGTTATTTTTACCCTTGTGGTTATTTTTGTTACTGTTGTCCAGTTGACAATAATGATTAGTATTAATTATGTAAATATTGTAAATCTCCAAAGAAAGCTTTGGTACAAAGCAAATTGAATTGAGAAAGAGAAAGAGAGTGAGCAAGACTCAACTTTATTTTTTTCCTCACATACACCCATAACATCACACCTTCAGAGCTGATGAACCTTATGACACCCAAGTAGCCCTACCCTCAAAACTATCACACACAAAATCATTAATAATGCAAGCATTAATCATCATTATGATATATTATGATACATTTGCATTTATTTATGCAATTGCAAAAGTAAAACTGCGAGGTTGATGCTATAGTCATTGATAAAGTACGCCAAAAATAGTACTGACATAGCTCTCACCTCGTGTGTATTTTGATCCAACACCCGGTGTTCTAATGGTGTGAGAGGGAGTTTACAAGCGGTGAAAGTGGGTCTTGGAGAAGCTGTGGTATCCCTTTCTGGCCGTGAGAGGACTTGGCGTTGGTCCCCATCTTGCTGAGTCTGATGGAAAGACACCGTTCTCCGGTTTCGTTGCTCTTTGCACTGACCCCTCACACCCATAAGAAGCAAGCATGCCCCCCCGAGGACCAACAGTCTCCAAGTCATTTTGATGTGGTGGGCTAAATAATGGTAAAATCCTAAATCCCACAGTTCGGGTCACGTATGACAGACTAGCACTGCCTATCGCTTCAGGCGACAAATGACAAGTGTCGCACTTGAATGGATGAGGGCGGAGAGACATGTTTGACGAGTAATTTACCTCAATTCTGCTGCCAGTGGGTATATCAACGATTGTTCGCCCCCATGCCGCATCCAAGTGATGTCCATACATATATAGGCAACAAAACCTCCTTCACATCAGCCACTGTAACGCCTTTACAAATACTAATAGTAAGCTATAGTAAGCTATGACTCAATGTTAATGCTATAGTAGCTATAGACTAAATTCCCTGTAGCATAACAAGTCATTTATGTATTACAAGTGTGAGAAAAGTATCTCCCACCATAGCAACATATCTACAGTGGTCTGCAAAGTATTACTACATAGAACTAAGCAACCTACCTAATAGATGTAATGTCATCAGCAACTATTTATGCGCTTCTCCCTTGTCCGGCACACAGTAAAACAACTGCTCCAACACCGCGAGATGACGCAGTTGGCCTATAAGAGAACACTGTAGACACTCGTACCAATTCCTTTTGTGATTTTTTTTTTTAACAAGTTCATGTAGACCTGTTGTTTCTGATGAGTTGACTTGGCTAGAGAGAGAGGAGAGACTTGGTAACATTTACATTCAATAGGTCCTTCAGCGCTCAATAACATTTTTGAGGAGTGTCACGACTTCTGCCGAATTCGGTTCCTCTCCTTGTTCGGTGGTGTTCAGCGGTCGACATAACCGGTTTTCTCTCCATCGCCGATTTGTTTTGTCTTGTCTTGTTTTCCAACACACCTGGTTTTCATTCCCTCATTAGGTGTTATGTATTTACCCTCTGTTCCCCCCATGTCTTTGTGTGGTATTGTTTGTTTGAAAGTCTTTGTGCAGATGTTGACTGGTGCATGTCGGGTTTTGTACCCAAGTTGTTATTTTCTTGATGCCGTTGGTTTTGGTATGAAACTGAGGACTCCTCTTTAAATCGGCGAATTCCTTCAAAGCTCAGTTGTCCTGAGTCTGCACAACTCTGCCAGGATCTAGGATCAAGAGAGACACTCAAGTGTTTTAGTACTATATCTCTTGACACAATGATGAAAATAATCATGGCCTCTAAACCTTCAAGCTGCATACTGGACCCTATTCCAACTAAACTACTGAAAGAGCTGCTTCCTGTGCTTGGCCCTCCTATGTTGAACATAATAAACGGCTCTCTATCCACCGGATGTGTGCCAAACTCACGAAAAGTGGCAGTAATAAAGCCTCTCTTGAAAAAGCCAAACCTTGACCCAGAAAATATAAAAACTATTGGCCTATATCGAATCTTCCATTCCTCTCAAAATTTTTAGAAAAGGCTGCTGTGCAGCAACTCACTGCCTTCCTGAAGACAAACAATGTACACGAAATGCTTCAGTCTGGTTTTAGACCCCATCATAGCACTGAGACTGCACTTGTGAAGGTGGTAAATGACCTTTTAATGGCATCAGACCGAGGCTCTGCAACTGTCCTCGTGCTCCTGCTTTTGATACCATCGATCACCACATTCTTTTGGAGCGATTGGAAACCCAAATTGGTCTACACGGACAAGTTCTGGCCTGGTTTAGATCTTATCTGTCGGAAAGATATCAGTTTGTCTCTGTGAATGGTTTGTCCTCTGACAAATCAACTGTAAATTTCGGTGTTCCGTTTTAAGACCACTATTGTTTTCACTATATATTTTACCTCTTGGGGATGTCATTCGAAAACATAATGTTAACTTTCACTGCTATGCGGATGACACACAGCTGTACATTTCAACGAAACATGGTGAAGCCCCAAAATTGCCCTCATGTGTGTGTTTCAGACATAAGGAAGTGGATGGCTGCAAACTTTCTACTTTTAAACTCGGACAAAACAGAGATGCTTGTTCTAGGTCCCAAGAAACAAAGAGATCTTCTGTTGAATCTGACAGTTTATTTTAATGGTTGTAGTCGTCTCAAATAAAACTGTGAAGGACCTCGGCGTTACTCTGGATCCTGATCTCTCTTTTGACAAACATATCAAGACTGTTTTAAGGACAGCATTTTTTCCATCTACGTAACATTGCAAAAATCAGAAACTTTCTGTCCAAAAATTATGCAGAAAAATGTATCCATGCTTTTGTTACTTCTAGCTTAGACTACTGCAATGCTCTACCAGCTGAATAATTTTGCACGCCCAATTTTTCAGTTTTTGATTTGTTAAAAAAGTTTGAAATATCCAATAAATGTCGTTCCACTTCATGATTGTGTCCCACTTGTTGTTGATTCTTCACAAAAAAATACAGTTTTATATCTTTATGTTTGAAGCCTGAAATGTGGAAAAAGGTCGCAAAGTTCAAGGGGGCCGAATACTTTCGCAAGGCACTGTATATATATATTTACATGTACTTATTTTAAGAATGTTACTAATAACAACAGATAAAACACATTTTTTTCAAGGGATCTGTGGATTAAGTTCAGAGGGGACAATACATGTAGGCCTAATATTATTAATCTACAATTCAGGTTGGTAGCCCTGTCCTGCAGTCAAATGACTACTGGCCTCATGGGTGCAATGATATTAATATTTTTCATAAATAAACCTCGTTTTTTTTAAACAACTGGTTTTGTTATATTTCAGTCTTCTGTGATGTATATAAAGTGTAATATTGGGTTGCAAACTCAAAATGCAATAGATTTCAACTCTATATCTGACATGGTACAGGTGTCTCCTATTTAAAAGCCCATAACCATGTGTGTGAGGTGTATACTTTGGTTTCAAAGTAGATTTGTTTAAGAATGCCAAGAAACACTCTGTGACCCTGATTTAGCCCACTGCAGTAAAAGGTTAACCCTGGGCAACATGGGCATGGGAGGCTCACAGGGATATTGGTATCCACAGTACTCCACCAATTATCAATTATTTATTTTTTACATAAATGCACTGCAATTTTTAAATATTTTTTTGTTTAACCTTTATTTAAGTTGGCAAGTCAGATAAGAACAAATTCTTATTTACAATGACGGCCTACACCGGCCAAACCCGTGCGGCGATGGGCTAATTGTGCGCCGCCCAATGGGACTCCCAACCACGGCCGGTTGTGATACAGCCTGGATTCGATCCACGGTGTTTGTAGTGACGCCTTAAGCACTAAGATGCGCTACTCGGGAAAAACTGTACAATGTGTGTAGAATTGCAGGATATTAGCTTTCAAGTTGGAACAACAAACAATCTCTCTGCCCCATGATAAAATGCATAGAACTGCAGGAAATTAGCTAGAAAACTGCTAAATGTTCTCTCCGATGCCAGTAGGTGGACCTTTAAAATGTTCCATCACAAGGCCTGAGACTTGGTTCGTCCGGCCATGTACAACACTGGAGTTGTGTTCTGATTATCAGGGGGGTCCCTTACAAATTTGCTGTCACAAAAGGGTTCCACGGCCCCAAAAAGTTTGAGAACCCGTTATGCCGAGATGCAGGCTGAACAGATATCAACATTATTTTGTCCCCATGTCAATAGATTTTGTAAACAGCAGGGGAAACACAGAGGTTGATTAGGGGGATAGCGATAATGGACTGGAGACTGGCCTGTAGGACTTACATCATGTGGAACCTAAGTCACAGCCTTGCTGGCATGAACATGTTTTTGAGTGGGTGTATGATGGGGTGTTATTCTATGTATGTTGTGTCAATTGATAGTATGTCTTTATGTGGAATCAGCAGCACTCTTTAATTGTCCAAGTCAAATTTCCCCTCTGGGACAATGAAGTATATGAAATGAAATTATATGCAAGATGAGAGAGCAACCTACATCTTAGATGCAAGGGCATAGTACAAAATGATGTGGCTAGTAGCACCAGTGGCTAATAGCCTGGCATAAAAGCATTGCATTTCAGTCAACAGTAGCATTGTCTAATAGCCCCAGTGGCTAAAAAGGCCAACCTGAAGACTATAGTGATTCTGAATGATGTAAAGGCCTACATCATTACAGAAGTTGGTCGATACGAAACTGATACATACACTTTCAGTTGAACATTGAGAATAGTTAGACATCTACTTTGTCATGTCTTCTCACCATTTAGCATTTTCAGTTCATTTGCTTAATTCTGTTTCCTGTGTGATCTGTGATGGAAAACACCTGTAGCCTATACTATACCCTAGTTTATGCTGTGTGATCAATGAAGCAGGTTACTCATGTTACTATATATTTGAAAGCAAAGCTATGTAAGGATATGGCATCCGGCTTGGTTTCTCCTGCATATTCATTCATTCATACAAAGAAAAGGGAGTGGTCAAAAAACAAGCAATAGTGTCTATTCATTTCATTGACAATAGCCTATAAAAGTGTTCATTCTTTACAACTTTGTTTGTGACACAATATTACAGTGCATGATGAAGAGTCAATTAGTGCATAATGTAGCTCTTTCTTTTACACATGACGTGATCTTCAATATACAACAAATAGCCTACACGATATAGGTAATGCCATGTATACAGATTAGTACATTTTTGTCATTTAGCAGACGCTCCCATCCAGAACGATTTAGCGTTTGCTAAATTAAGTAACTTGCTCAAGGGCACAGACAGATTTTTCCCCCTAGTCTGCTCGGGGATTCAAACCTGCGATCTTTCAGTTACTGCCCCAACGCTCTACCTGCTGCCCTACCAAGTATTAGTGTAGTATAGAGTGGATATAACTACATAGTAATAGCTGTCAATATGACCTAATACTTTAGTAATAGCCGTCTATAAACATCAACTAGGGTGTTCTAAAAATGTGAAAAACAAATTAAACAACTCATCAAATCCGTAGTGACCTGTATAAATCAAACCCCACTGCGCACAGACGTCAGTTCGACGTCTAGTTCTAAATTGCACAATTCAACAAAAAAATATCACCATATCATTGGATTCAGGTTAAAAAAGAGACAGAGTGCCCGCCCATACGTTAATGACTTTTTACAAATCCAATCCACGCTCATTCAACGTCATCACATAGATTTTTCAGGGGTTGAAATGACGTGGAACCAGCGCTGATTCAGCCAGTTTCTGCCCAATGGGAGTGGGACACCAACTAGTGAAACTGAAAGCGAACCATGATGAAAGGCTCAATAATGTTTTGTAAAAATCAGTGTACACATTGTACAGTGCAAGCAGTCATTTACAAACAAAAACATAACATAAGCCAAGCCTGTTCGTGTTAATTCTACTCCACATGACGTCCTCATCATGGTCCAATGCGTTTGGTACTCCCTGAACCTCTCGAATGGGTTGAAGACATCCGTATGTCAGTACTGCTGTCCAACTGTAAATACTCTGCAGGATCCGCGTCTTGGACATACATGAGACCACCAAATGAATCCACCATTCCCATCAGCGCGGCGAGGACAGTGAACGCTGTCCCGATAAAAAACATCTTCAAGACGTCTGTCACCATAGCTTCTCCAGTGAAATGGACGTGGTCTTGTGTTGAACAACCGCAGCGTCACCTTCACAAACAGAAATGATATTAATTACATGTGTTTTGTTGTTTGTACTCTTTTGCATGTATTTTCCTAAACGTATAATAAATTACTATTACATAACCTGGAACGCAACCACACATTAACCGCGTGGTGGGAAAGTAGACTACCAAACGGAACGCTGCCAGAAACTGTTGAGTACTTACAATATGCCTGCCGATTTTAAACTTCAACTTGTGCAGAGTAGTAGAACTCCCGACCCAAGATTGGCGTGGAAGACAGACTTTCCTTGCTAATGACGACACGGGATTTAGATATTCCTCAAGTTTTCTTTAAAACGCTTTGAAAACAGTCGAGGGAAATAAGTTAGCCCCCTCTTGATATCATAAGGCAATGTCGCAATGTCATGATGCATCGCAGCGCTCTCTTGCTTCAAGGCTTGTGTGTACTGACATCATCAAATAGTTGGGAATTTCCAATTCTCGACACATAGACCTGCAACTGATTTAATGTTAGTCACTTTCACCGATAACTCACGCAAGATGGCAGAAAAGGCTACTGAAGTCTGATTGGACTTGGTTGGACGTCCGCCCCCCCCCTCTTTTACACCTCTTCTACTCCCTGTTGTTATCATCTATGCATAGTCACTTTAATAACTCTACCTACCTGTGTGATAAGACAAGTGCTCTACATATTTTATATTTAGCCTATTCCCATCCAGCCAAGAAATACAATGTCATAGCAGTTAAGGATATAACCACCCTAGACTGTAGTTGTTTGACAATCCACTCAATAAGTAGCTCTGGGAAGTTAGGAGTTGTTCCACAATGCATTCTAACCCACAGTTCTGAGACACATTTTGCTTTAGGATATTTTCTGTATGCGTCAAAGAGAGTGATTACACATACATTTATAGGTTCAGCTTCATACTCTGTGGTTTACTTGTACAGTACTATTAATTAACATAAACCCACACCCTCCTCTACCCCTTGAGTGACCTTTCGGCTTTCATATATAATCAGACAGATGTACACTGAAAAGGGAACTTCCACATTAGGCTGATGATTTGGGTACTAGTTTCACCCAGAAAATTTCACATTTTAAGCTTCAGCTTTCTGTAGAATCAGTGAATCAACCAATGAGTCAGTATTGTTGTAGGCCTATTGTGGCCCGTCTCCTGCTATTTGCGGTCAGTCAGTCATACACTCTCATGTTTCTCCAAGGACTGACCACAGGAAGCAAATGGATGGAAATTCACTGAGCTGCTAAAGGCGCTCTGGGTAAAAGTTAACCAAGGATGGGACTTACTGGTTAAATAAACAAATAATATTCTGAATAATAGCATATCAATTATATGACTTGGCTTTTTTAAGGTCCCTCTTCAGGTCCATGTTTAAATTGGTGACATTGTTTTGTTTCTGGTTGATTCAAGGTTGTTTCCATGTAATTTAAACAACAAAACATTTCAATTGAATACAAATTGTGCTGTCTGGTTTGCTTAATATAAGGAATTAGACTTTAGACTTTTATGTAGTATTTTACTGGGTTACTTTCATTTTTACTTGAGTCATTTCCTATTAAGGTATCTTTAATTTGATCTTTTATTCAAGTATGACAATTGGGTACTTTTTCCATGACTGGGCAATCCCCACCAGACATAATATAATGCAGATGACACAACAGTGGCCTGATCACCGACAACAATGAAACAGCCTATAGAGAGGAGGTCAGAGACATGGTCGTGTGGTGCCATGACAACAACCTCTCCCTCAACGTGATCAAGACAAAGGAGATGATTGTGGACAACAGGAAAAAGAGGACCAAGCACGCCCCCATTCTCAATGACGGGGCTGTAGTAGAGCAGGTTGATAGCTTCAAGGTCTTGGTGTCCACATCACCAACAAATGAACAAGCACACCAAGACAGTCGTGAAGAGGGCATGACAAAACCTATTCCCCCCCCCCAGGAGACTGAAAAGATTTAGCATGGGTCCTCAGATCCTCTAAAGGTTCTACAGCTGCACCATCGAGAGCTGGTTGCATCACTGCCTGCTATAGCAACTGTATGGCCCAGTACATCACTGAGGCAAAGCTTCCTGCCATCCAGGACATCTATACCAGGCGGTGTCAGAGGAAGGCCCTAAAAATTGTCAAAGACCCCAGCCACACTAGTCATAGACTGTTCTCTCTGCTACCGGTACCGGAGAGCCAAGTCTAGGTCCAAGAGGCTTCTAAAAAGCTTCTACCCCTAATCCATAAGACTCCTGAACATCTAATCAAATGGCCACCCAGACTATTTGCATTGTCCCCCCCCCCTCACCCCCCTTTTACACCTCTGCTACTCTCTGTTGTTATCATCTATGCAAAGTCACTTTAATAACTCTACCTACATGTACATATTACCTCAACTAACCGGTGCTCCCACACATTGACACCCCTGTATATATTCTCACTATTGTTATTTTCATGCTGCTCTTTAATTTCTTGTTACTTTTATTTCTTATTCTCATTTTTTTTCTTTAAACAGTATTGTTGGTTCGGGGCTCGTAAGTAAGCTTTTCACTGTAAGGTCTACACCTGTTTTATTTGGAGCGCATGTGACAAAAAAAAAGAACAAAAAAAATGATTCGATTTGACTGGGGAATGCCCAATGATTAGTAGCTTGTCCTCAGAAGGAATGTGTGGAGGAAATCACAGGGGAAATTGCATTAAAAGTCCATGACCACTAGATGGCGATGATTAACAGTAGAACACCAGAGCACCAACCTGGGCCCGTTTTTATAAGCGTCTCAGTGTATTAGGGAAAGGGGAATACCTAGTCAGCTGTACAACTGAACGCATTCAACCGAAGTGTGTCTTCTGCATTTAACCCAACCCCTCTGAATGAGAGAGGTTCGGGGGCTTCCTTAATCGACATCCATAGGAGTGCTGGTGTAGGATCAGGTTCCCCTATCCATGTAATCTTATTCATTGTGATCTAAAAGTCTAAACTGATCCTAAATCAGCACTCCTACTCTGAGACAATTGAAACAGGGGGCTCTTATACACCTACCTGTGCCATCTGGTAGAGAGTGTCAAGATGTGAAATGCAGTGCAACATCAGACCAGGGTCTATATTTAACAATGCCTCAGAGTACGAATGATGATCAAGTATCACTTTTGTCTTTCAGATCACAGTGGATCAGGTTATTATGGACAGGGGTAGATGACCTGCTCCTAGATCCACACTCCAGCTCTGAGACTTGTGATAAATACTGGCACAGGGGTGTCAAAGTCATTTGACTCAGATTACTATATTTCTGTTCCAGCTAATGCTATTAGGGGAATAAAGATGCGCATTGGGGTAAAATGATGACAACCTAATGGCTGTGCGGTACAAGATAACCCACTGTAACACAATATACATTAAAGCAGTAACTCAAGGAAAAATAAAATCCCCAACAACACATTTTATATACTGTATTCAATGAGGCTATATTGCAGGGGAGGTTGGTGGGAGGAACGGGCTGGAATGGAATAAATGGAATGGAGTCAAACATGTGGTTTCCATATATTTGATGTTTTTGATACTGTTCCATTTATTCTATTCCAGCCATTACAATGAGCCCATCCTCCTATATCTCCTCCCACCAGCTGTCACGCACTGACCCTAGAGAGCCTTTTTATTTCTCTATTTGGTTAGGTCAGGGTGTGATGTGGGGTGGGCATTCTATGTTTCTTTATTTCTATGTTTTGGCCAGGTATGGTTCTCAATCAGGGACAGCTGTCTATCATTGTCTGATTTGGAATCATACTTAGGTAGCCCTTTTCCCTCATTTATGTGTGGGTAGTTAACTTTGTTTGAGGCACTTAGCCCTGTTGAGCTTCATGGTCTTGTTGGTGACATTTATCTTAAATAAAAATAAATGTACCCTCACCACACTGCACCTTGGTCCTCTTCTTCAGATGCCCGTGACACCAGCCTCCTCTGGTGGAGAGATGATGGCCACAAGATGGTGGGACATATTCAATGCCCAACATTAGACAAACCATGGTCAAAGCCGCAAACATGAGGATCAAGCAGTGAGTGTTTGGACAAAATGTTTGCCTCTCATGGCGATCCAGCGTACCAGTACTCACATTGAGTTTAAAATTGGAGGGCTGCACCTCTGTGTACTTTTGCTACGCAATGTCGTTTTGATTATCTACTTGTAGTTCTTGCATGCATATGTAACTTAGGCTTTGAGAAATGTGAAGGCCAACAGATAGGATTATGTCTAGAATAAAAGAGCAGAAAGTGAATTTGACAAAGTAGCCTAGTGTTGGCCTAGGGAGTGTTCTGTGAAGAGAGAGCACTGTTCTATCAAAGTGGCTGAATGTGACATGAGTTAGGCAGGGGGACTCTGTATTCAGGTCATCTGATGGAGGATGTCCTCAGTCTACACACACACACACAGGGCTCTGTTGTCGGGCTTGGTCATCGCTGGGTTGAGGAGTCTCGTGCCCCACGTTTGTCTTAGTTCTGCTGAATGAGTGTCCACACAAAGACTGGTCTCATACATTGAGTATACAAAACATTAGGAACACTCGCTCTTTCCATGACATAGACTGACCAGGTGAATCCAGGTGAAAGCTATGATCCCTTATTGATGTCACTATACTACTTCAATCAGTGTAGATGAATGGGAGAAGACAGGTCAAATCAAACAAATTAAGCCTTGAGACAATTGAGACATGTGTGTGCCATTCAGAGGGTGAATGGGCAAGACAAAATATTTCAGTGCCTTTAAACGGGGTATGGTAGTAGGTGCCAGGTGCACCGGTTTGTGTCAAGAACTGCAATGCTGCTGGGTTTTTCACACTCAACAGTTTCCTGTGTGTATCATGAATGGTCCACCACCCAAAGGACACCCAGCCAACTTGACACAACTGTGGGAAGCATTTGAGTCAACATGGGCCAGCATCCCTGTGGAACGCTTTCCACACCTTGTATAGTCCATGCCTGGATGAATTGAGGCTGTTCTGAGGACAAAAGGGATGGTGCAACTCAATATTAGGAAGGTGTTCTTAATGTTTTGTATACTCAGTGTAGAGTGGACGTAACAGTAAATGTAAATCAAGGGCACTCAAATTAGTATGATGTGTTACGTTTGGTATGGTTACATAAGACAGAAGGTTAATAACCTTTTACTGCAGTGGGCTATATCAGGGTCACACACAAGTGACATACACTTTGAAACAAAAGTATACACCTCACACACACATGGTTATGGGCTTAAGAAAAAGAAGACACCTGTACCATGTCAGATATAGAGTTGACATTTTGAGTTTACATCCCAATATTACACTTTATATACATCACCGTTACGCCTATTCCCGCTAATCCCCTCTGGCGTTCCACGTCGCCAGTTTATTAACCACCAGTCCTGGCAACCACCATTACACACACCTGTGCTTCATCATGAGGCACACCTGGACTCCATTACCTCACTTATTACCTCCCCTTTATCTGGCACTCCATTAGGTTCTTTCCCCAGGCAGTATTGTTTCTGTGTTTCATGTCAATACACTATTCCTATGTTGTATAGTTATTTGTTATATTAAACGTACCACCTGCACCTGGTTCTCGACTCCCAGCGTCTGTTTCTACAGCATTAGTGGATTCCGGTGCCGTGTTGAACTTTACTGACCAGACTCTTGCCGCCTCTCTTAACATCACCACATACCTGCTCTCCTCTCCTTTCCATGTTCAAGCCCTCGATAATCGGCCATTAGGTCCCATGACCGTCACACACATCACCGAACCACTCACCTTCACTGTGGAGTCCATCCATCAGGAGAACATTCCCTTCATCACCAGCTCACAAGATCCTCCTCGGCCTCCCTTGGCTTCAAAGCCATAACCCCACCATCTCATGGTTGAGGATGAAAATCATGGACTGGGCACCCGAATGCCGAAGGGCTTGCTTTCCCATCCCTTTTGGATCCACGTCGGTTGAGAGTCCTGTGGTTGCCCTTCAGCCCAACATCCCGAAGGTATACCAGGACTTGGGGAAGGTATTTTCCTAAATCTGCTCCACCTGTCTCCCTCCTCATCGCCCCTGGGACTTTGCCCTCAACCTGCTTGCAGGCTCTGCGCCCCCACCCAGACGCATCTACCCTCTGTCGGTGGCAGAAACCAAGGCCATGGAGGAGCACATCCATGAGGTGCTCCAACAAGGTTTCATCCACACGTCCACTTCTGCAGGCTTCTTCTTCATGGCCAAGAAGGTTGGAGGGTTACGCCCGTGTATTGATTACAAGAGGACTCAATGACATCACCACCAAGTACCATTACGCTCTCCCGTCGGTGCCATCGAACAGCTCCGTGTGGCCCGGTTCTTTACCAAATTGGACCTGTGGAGTGCATACAATCTCATCCGCATCCGGGAGGGGGATGAATGGAAGACAGCTTTTAGCACAATGTCTGGTCACTACGAGTACTTGGTGATGCCATTTGGCTTATCCAATGCTCCGTCAGTGTTCCAGGCATTCATCAATGAGGTGTTCCGGGATATGCTCGAACACCAGGTGGTTGTGTATATCAACGGCATCCTGGCTACCTTGGAGGATCACATCGCTCACGTCCAAGTAGTCCTGGAACGCCTCCTGGCTAACCACCTGTTTGTCAAGGCTGAGAAGTACCAGTTTCATCAGGAGGCTGTCTCCTTCCTAGACTACCAAATCAGCCCGCAAGGAGTGAAGATGGACGTCAAGAAGGTAGATGCAGTCAGGTTATGGCCAGTCCCAACCACCATAAAAGAGTTACGTTTTTTGTGGTTTGCGAAGTTTTAAGTTCCAACGCCGTTTCCTCAGGAGCTTTACCTCATTTATTACCTCCCCTTTATCTGGCACTCCATTACCTCACTTATTACCTCCCCTTTATCTGGCACTCCATTACCTCACTTATTACCTCCCCTTTATCTGGCACTCCATTACCTCATTTATTACCTCCCCTTTATCTGGCACTCCATTACCTCACTTATTACCTCCCCTTTATCTGGCACTCCATTAGGTTCTTTCCCCAGGCAGTATTGCTTGTGTTTCATGTCAAGATGCACATGAGACCCATGGTAATCCAGTGAATGCCTGGGGGGGACAACACAGAGGGCACATCTGAACTTGAATTGACACACATATCACATAGATAGCAGTGTGTGATTTCCCGAAAGTTTAGAGTAACAAGCGTGCTGATCTCACGCTAGGCTTCGGCTCCAGTGTTAACCTAGCTGTGAAAAGAGGGTTCCATGGAGAGGTTGACTGGGGGTTGACTGGGGGGTTGACTGCACGGACAAGGATGGGGCGTTGCTATGCTCTCCACGGGCAGCATAAGAGGATTTTCCGTCCTCGAGTGAGCAACTGTCACAAACACTCAGTCACCTGTTCCTGACCCCTTTCAGACACCAGGTCTGGAGTGGGAGAAAGGGGGATGGGGAGATACCTCTTTCTCACTGGTACCTATTTCTTTCCCTTTCTCTTTCTCAGCCTCTTCCTCTGACATTGTTTTTTACAAATGAAGAGAAGAGCCCATTTAAGAGATGTTTTCCCCATTGCAACTTTCTGTCGACATATACAGTGCATTCAGAAAGTATTAAGACCCCTAGAATTTTTCCACATTTTGTTACGTTACAGCCTCATTCTAAATGGATTAAATCCTTTTTCCCCTCATCAATCTACACACAATACCCATAATGACAAAGCGAAAACAGGTTTTAGAAATGTTTGTAAATTTATAAAGAATAAAAAACAGAAATATCTTATTTACATAAGTATTCATACCCTTTGCTATAAGACTCAGTATTGAGCTCAGGTGCATCATTTTTCCATTGATAATCCTTGAGATGTTTCTACAACTTGATTGGAGTCCACCTGTGGTCTATTAAATTGATTGGACATGATCTGGACAGGCACACACCTGTATATATAAGGTTTCACAGTTGACAGGGCATATCAGAGCAAATACCAAGCCATGAAATCGAAGGAATTGTCCGCAGAGCTCCGAGACAGGATTGTGTCAAGGCACAGATCTGGGGAAGGATACCAAAAAATGTCTGCAGCATTGAAGGTCCCCAAGAACACAGTGGCCTTCGTCCTTCTTAAATGGAAGAAGTTTGGAACCACCAAGACTCTTCCTAGAGCTGGCCACCTGCCCAAACTGACCAATTGGGGGAGAAGTGCCTTTGTCAGGGAGGTGACCAAGAACCCGATGGTCACTCTGACAGAGCTCCAGAGTTCCTCTGTGGAGATAGGAGAACCTTCCAGAAAGACAACCATCTCTGCAGCACTCCCCCAATCAGGCCTTTATGGACAGAAGCCACTCCTCAGTAAAAGGCACATGGAGTTTGCCAAAAGGCACCTAAAGACTCTCAGACCATGAGAAACAAGATTCTCTGGTCTGAAGAAATCAAGATCGAACTCTTTGGACTGAATGCCAAGCTTAGCATCTGGAGGAAACCTGGCACCATCCCTACAGTGAAGCATGGTGGTGGCAGCATCATGCTGTGCAGATGTTTTTTAGCGGGAGGGACTGGGTGACTAGTCAGGATCGAGGGAAAAATTAATGCAAAGTACAGAGAGATCCTTGATGAAAACCTGCTCCAGACCGCTCAGGACCTCAGACTGAGGCGAAGGTTTACCTTCCAACAGGACAATGACCCTAAGCACATAGCCAAGACAACACAGGAGTAGCTTCGGGACAAGTCTCTGAATGTCCTTGAGTGGCCCAGCCAGAGCCCGGACTTGAACCCGATGTAACATCTCTGGAGAGACCTAAAAAAAGCTGTGCAGCGACACTCCCCATCCAACCTGACAGATTTTGAGAGGATCTGCAGAGAAGAATGGGAGAAACTCCCTAAATACAGGTGTGTCTAGCTTGTAGCGTCATACCCAAGAAGACTCGAGGGAGTTTGCTTCAACAAAGTACTGAGTAAAGAGTCTGAATACTTATGTAAATGTGATGATTCCATTTCTATTAGCAAACATTTCTAAAATGCTGTTTTTGCTTTGCAATTATGGGGTATTGTGTGTAGATTGATGAGGGGGAGAAATGTGAATCCATTTCAGAATAAGGCTGTAACGTAACAAAATGTGGAAAAAGTCAAGGGGTCTGAATACTTTCTGAATGCACGGTATAGGCCTACTATACAGTATTCATTATGTGGGGCCCATGCCGGAATTGAACCCACTACCTTGGTTGTTGCTATAGCTAGCTCCATGCTCCAGTCAAATGAGCCTTTAACATTCTATTTTGTAAGCTTGTAAAACACTGTCTGGAAGATGTTAAGAGTGCAGGCCTCAAACTGTCCTATATAAAGGTACATCCACACACCGTTTTTGGGAGCAGAATGGTTTGTACTGTGCATATACTGTAGATTGTACTGAACATTTGAGGCGTATTTCAGGGGCTATGTAAGAAGCTGTCACCCTTGTGTTAGCTACACTCTCTCCTATGGTGCAGTGTGAGCACTGTTTGTACCTCCCTGAACCTGTCTGTGCCCAAGGCAAGCCAGGCATCCTCCTCAAGGCCATACTTTGGTACTATCTCAAGCAGTTTGTGGAATTATTTTATATTACTGTGGGTTTGTCCCACGGCCACACACACACACACAGACACACACACATTGGCGACAGTGCTAGTCTATTTGGAGTGTGTTTAAGTGCCCTCTCTGCCTCCTGCATGTATCTCCAGCCCACTGTATTCTAATTCCCCAATCCTCTTTGTGAAAGCGACGTGTGCCACTGACAGGAAACAGGGTTAAGCTGTACGCAGAGAGATTCATAGAGCAGCACTCGACTGGACAAAAACACACTGAGTATCCCATTCTGCTTCTCCTCTATCCCTGCAGGCATTCTCTTTCTGTCTTTCTGTCTTTCTTTCTATCCACCTCTCCCTCCCTCTATTAGTCTGGGCCATGTCTCTCTGCCATCTCACTCCTCCCATTCCCACCACAATCTCCCTTCAGGTCAGTGAGCATTAGTTCTCCCACAGGGGCAAGGGGAACGTTGGGACGGCAACGACTCCACGACGACAAGCCTCTCCGGCATCATTTCCACGACGACGCCATCTCGGCAGGAGCATTACCACGGTGACACCCTCTCCTGACACGCCTAGCGGACACTGTGGGTTGGTTAGCAGGTGCACCCTGCGCAGAGACGGGGGAGGGAGGGACATAACTATCTTCTTTCTGTCTCTCTCTGTCTCTCTCTCTCTCTCTCTCTCTCTCTCTCTCTCATATCTCTCAGAGTATTTTTGTATCTGACCTGGGATTCGACAACAAAGTTGACGGTAAAGACAACACTGGAGCTATGAGACCAAGATAAGAATGTGTTGAACCAGAGAACGTGTTATGTCTCTCACAAGTAGCTCTGTTTTTCCAACTCAGGTCCTCAGCGACTTTGACTCGTCTGGTTGGTTGGCTGAGATCTTTCTAATTCGTTCTCTTCTGTGGGAATTGTTTTGAGCTGGTAGGTCGGTTCAGGAAAACCCAGTCCCTACGTGACTTGAGTCCACTTGAGGGACGTCACCGACAGAAGGGTCAGAGGGCGACGGTGAGGTCACCGACCAGAGTGAGAAACTGGAGCAAGAGAGCTTGGCAATTGGACCCAACATGGAGGGGTACGGCTACGAACACTTTGGGGTGGATGGAGAGCGGGACAGCCACCAGATGGACTACCGGAGGATCGTAGGGGACACCGAGCTACCCCGTCCCAGCTCCAACCCCTCACCCCAAGACGCAGAGCACCTCTTCCGCCTCAGCCCCCATGGGCATGGGCATGGGCACGGGCATGAGACGGCCGCCCAGCGATACAGCGCCACCCGCATCCAGGCTGGCTTTGGCCCTGAGAGGTGAGTCGGGCAAAGCAAGATTATGGTTAAAGCTGTACTAGAGTATTACTTAGTGAAATAAACTGGCATCCATTTGAAAATAACAACATATTAGTGAAGGGCCAGGCAAAGAAGATTTTTAGATACTTGCTGAAATGTAGAATAGTTTACTAGCGTAGCAACTCTGGAGCTGACTCATGTTGAAATCCAACCTGAGTTAGAGTGGCACCACAGGGGGTTGGTGGCACCTAATTGGGGAGGACGGGCTCATGGTATTGGCTTGAGCCAACGGTATCAAATATATCAAACACATGGTTTTAATGTGTTTAATGCCATTCCATTTACTCCCTTCCAGCCATTATTATGAGCTGTCCTGCCCTCAGCACCTTCCTGTGAGTTTCACCCCGTTTTGCCCTCAGAACAGTCCCAATTGGTCGGGGCATGGACAAGGTGTCGAAAGCGTTCCAAAGGGAAGCTGGCCCATGTTGACTCCAATGCTTCCCACAGTCAAGTTGGTTGGATGTCCTTTGTGTGGTGGACCATTCTTGATACACACGGGAAACTGTTGAACATGAAAAACCCAGCAGCGTTGCACTTCTTGAGACACTCAAACCGGTGGCCTCGCACCTACTAGCATACCTTGTTCAAAGGTACTTAAATATTTTGTCTTGCCCATTCACAATGGCACACATACACAATCAATGTCTCAATGCTTAGAAATCCTTCTTTAACCTGTCTCCTCCCCTTCATCTACACTGATTGAAGTGAATGTAATAAGTGACATCAATAAGAGATCATAGCTTTCACCTGGATTCACCTGGTCAGCCCGTTGTGGAAAGAGCAGGTATTTCAAATTTGTTGTACACTCAGTGTATATTTGACTAGTGAGCATTCAAGCTGTAGCATTAGTTCCTCCCACTTGTTTTGACTACTTTTCATTACTCTGCTTTCACCATGGTTACAATATGTAAATACAGCCCATTGAGTAGTATCAGTTTACACTGCCACATAGCCCTGTGTTTAGCCTGGCTTGTCAATAACCTTGAAGTTAAATCTCCTTGTTAGCCCATAATGAAGCTCTAGGACACCTGTGTCTTATATGGTTTATGGCGAGTCATTCTGAGCGCGGCCCCTAAACACATTGAAAAGCTATGATTCAGTGGCGTACTCTGATGCCAAAACAACAGAAACTGCCTCAAGGCTATTTTTGGAGTGGCAGGTCCCCCTTATGCCTTGCAGCTAGGGCAGCAGGTGGAGAGCTTAATGGGATCGGGTTTGAATCAATGCTTGAAATAGCCACTGGTGTGCATAGAGGAATCTCTGACCCATATTGTGGGTGACCCACATTTAAAGCAGTGAACTCATGCACAGACACAGTACCCGCCAGATCACCTTGGTACTTGTCAAGGCTGGGAAGGCCCTCTGTGCTTTGCTTAGTACTGGAGGAGGGGCTCCTGGAATAGTGCCACACAGGGAGTAGGCCAAGGGACAATATACAGTGGGGCAAAAAAGTATTTAGTCAGCCACCAATTGTGCAAGTTCTCCCACTTAAAAAGATGAGAGAGGCCTGTAATTTTCATCAAAGGTACACTTCAACTATGACAGACAAAATGAGAAAAAAATCCAGAAAATCACATTGTAGGATTTTTAATGAATTTATTAGCAAATTATGGTGGAAAATAAGTATTTGGTCAATAACAAAAGTTTATCTCAATACTTTGTTATATACCCTTTGTTGGCAATGACAGAGGTCAAACGTTTTCTGTAAGTCTTCACAAGGTTTTCACACACTGTTGCTGGTATTTTGGCCCATTCCTCCATGCAGATCTCCTCTAGAGCAGTGATGTTTTGGGGCTGTTCACGGACTTTCAACTCCCTCCAAAGATGTTCTATGGGGTTGAGATCTGGAGACTGGCTAGGCCACTCCAGGACCTTGAAATGCTTCTTACGAAGCCAGTCACACCCGGGCGGTGTGTTTGGGATCATTGTCATGCTGAAAGACCCAGCCACGTTTCATCTTCAATGCCCTTGCTGATGGTAGGCTTTGTTACTTTGGTCCCAGCTCTCTGCAGGTCATTCACTAGGCCCCCCCGTGTGGTTCTGGGATTTTTGCTCACCGTGATCATTTTGACCCCACGGGGTGAGATCTTGCGTGGAGCCCCAGATCAAGGGAGATTATCAGTGGTCTTGTATGTCTTCCATTTCCTAATAATTGCTCCCACAGTTGATTTCTTCAAACCAAGCTGCTTACCTATTGCAGATTCAGTCTTCCCAGCCAGGTGCAGGTCTACAATTTTGTTTCTGGTGTCCTTTGACAGCTCTTTGGTCTTGGCCATAGTGGAGTTTGGAGTGTGACTGTTTGAGGTTGTGGACAGGTGTCTGTTATACTGATAAGTTCAAACAGGTGCCATTAATACAGGTAACGAGTGGAGGACAGAGGAGCCTCTTAAAGAAGAAGTTACAGGTCTGTGAGAGACAGAAATCTTGCTTGTTTGTAGGTGACCAAATACTTATTTTCCACCATAATTTGCAAATAAATTCATAAAAAATCCTACAATGTGATTTTCTGGATTTTTTTTCTCATTTTGTCTGTCATAGTTGAAGTGTACCTATGATGAACATTACAGGCCTCTCTCAACTTTCTAAGTGGGAGAACTTGCACAATTGGTGGCTGACTAAATACTTTTTTGCCCCACTGTACATCCATTCCCATGATAAATGTACTTGGGACGAATTCTGTTTTAATGCAGGGTGGATCACTAGTCACCATTACAAATGCATTTGGTTTTATTTGCTCTGAATATCTGTGTGTTGGTTGAGTGCACACAGCTACAGCAGTCCCACACTTTCATGCACAGGATCAAGAGTGCATGGGTTAGAATGCCCCACTCTCCAGGAAACGACGGTGAGAAGGAAGAACAAAACTCGCTTTATTGCGACATTGCTTGCGTGGTGGTAGGTTGCAATTGTCTGTCAGTGAACACCGTCAGCCACTGATGGTATTGACAGCAATGTGCTGTCCATGCTTCTTTTACAAAAGTGTGTGCTTGTGAGGGAGGTCTACTTCATCTGCCTGTGTATGTCTGTGTACGTGTGTGTGTGTGCTCCTCTTCCCAACCCTGAACCATCACAGACATGGGAGAGTGTGGAACTGTTCGGTACGCAATGCTTGTGGATTCACAGGTCAACATACAGCACAATAGGCCAAGCCTAAATAATTCAGTCTGATTCTCCCAAATCCGTCAGCTTGAATGACAATGGTCTATTGACTTTTGTGCTTTTATTATCTGAATGGTCTCGACAGACGATAAAGGACGGGGCCATTCTCTCTTTCTGTTTTAAACAGTCTGTCCTGCATTTGAAAGAGAAAGTCATAGACCATGATATATAAGTAAAGAAGGAGAAAATTAGGTCAAATTCCATCAACGTGTAGCCTCATCTACTGTAAATGTGTAAAATGTGATCTAGGCTATTTAAGGAGGTATGTAGCCTGGCTGGCTCTACTGGTCAGTTGAGGTCTATCTAGACTAGAAAATGCCACTGTCGTCTGTATAATTGGTTACTAGTAACTGGTTGCATGTGACTTGTAAATCTGACAGTGGTGCTGTTCAGTTAATACCTCCAAACGTTGCACCTCATTGAACCATCTGAAAATAGTTGATTTGTGGGTTGTGTCAAAATACAAAAGTCACATTAGATTGATAAGTAGATAAGCATTATAAAAGTTGATTTCTACACATTTGAACGATTTAAGATTCTTGTTGATCCTAATAATAGAAGCCCAAGGCCTAGTATTCCAAAAACGGATGGTAGGAGAGCCTGCTGTTTATGTGGTTATATGTGGGTTATAAAATGATAATATATGGATATGGGCACTGCCAGACTATAGTGCCAATTTCCCTGTAGCCTAAATGCATGATTTTCTCCTCCAAAAGATCTGCAGTGCAGATAATAGGTATATTACATAAATTACAAGGACATAATCTCACTAACCTGTAAAGTCTGTGATTGAGTTGAGACGTTTACCCTCATGTTTCCGAATTCAATGAGTGCCCCACGTGGGAGGAGAGGGGATGTGACGCATCCATTTTCGACGCTTCTGCGAACATATTCTTCTTCATAACGCGAATACACTGTAGCAGCGACAGGCAATCAAATTTGGACCAGCCTCGCATCATCAGTTGAGTTTGTAGTAGGGGAATTAATTGTGGGTTGGTTACCTCCACAATAGAGAAAGCACACATTGTTTCCGCTCATTTTGGACTTGCTAGCTACAGCTGGAAAGTTCGCATTTCCGAACACCTTCAACGTGGTCAGCTTCAAGAGGTAGAAAACGGGCTGGAATTTTTTTTTTTTTGTGTCACATTTTCTTAACGTAACTACCATTAGGTAACTGTAAGACTAAGGACGTGGTGAGGTGGCTAATTGCATATAATACAGAGCATCTTCAGTAATGAGTTGAAACATGTTAGTTAGCTTGCTAGCCGGCTACCGTTAGCTGACACATGCTCCTGCTGAATAACGCACTGATCATTTTGACCTGCGTGGCAAGAAAATAGATGGCTAATTTATAGTGCAGCTTTGGTGATAAAATACATTGCAAACGATATGCTAAAGACATCATATGATGGATGGAAATCTATAAATACTTAGGCTGTGGACAGTTGGCTAGATTAGTCATTAATCGTTAATATAGCCATGTTTTATTCTCCCCGCATGTATTTTGGGCTCAAGGCATTGTAACCATTGTTAGGTACTCAGCTGTACAGTAGCCGGTTAACGTTAGTAAGTGCTAGCTAACTACTGTAGCTAGCTACGGTATTGACAGGCATTGCTCACGGTTGCCTTTCAGCAGCTACCCAGAACACTGTAGGTAGTCTGGATAAATATGTGCTTGAAGGAAACGGTTTTGCTGAACAGATCATTGTTTAACATGACTTATTAGCTCATAGTGTCGCTTGATGGCTGTTTTGTTCGCATGGACAGCCACCACAAGCAATAAAGATAGATGTGCTCTATCTTCCTGGTATTTATTGTAAATATATATATATATATATATATATCTCAAACATGAAAAAATGTAAAGCAACGTGTTTTATTTAAACATGCAGCTAACATTAGTGCTTCTGCTATTTTAGGCATGGATATTTACACAACCGTGCATGAAAGGGTTAATTTCGCGAGGCTATATTTTGCCAGCATGCCCCCTCTAATAGAAAGGTTTCTTATAGATGTTAGTGGGTCATCCACATTTTGAAAACGCATAGTCGTTAGTGCGCAGCGATCTGTTTTTGTGAGTTCGGTTTGGTTTCAGTTTGACTATTTAAAAAAAAAAGTCATGATTTTGGGTTCGATAATAACAACACATAATGAAACAGTGAATAAAATGTCCATGATGGTAGTGACTATGATTACTGCTTATCACTTAACCATTTATTCACATTATTTTACTTCAATGCAATATTTCAGTTCTGTATATTACATATGTTTTATTTGATGACTATTTCATTTCAAGTCATCTCACCTCTATAGAGCTGCTGTCTGACAAAATCAGACAGTGTACTTCAATGTAAACAAGGTATACTTTTTTGACTGCTGAATACCAACTGTCAATTTCAGGTAGAGATACTTTTGTGTATGTGGACACACCTTCAAATTAGTGGATTCAGCTATTTTAGCCACACCCGTTGTTGAGAGGTGTATAAAATCGAGCACACAGCCACACAATTTCAAAAGACAAACATTGGCAGTAGAATGGTCTTACTGAAGAGCTCGGTGACTTTCAACATGGCACCTTCATAGGATGCCACCTTTCGAATAAGTCAGTTAAATTTCTGCCTTGCTAGAGCTGCCCCGGTCATCTGTAAGTGCTGTTATTGTGAAGTGGAAACGTCTGTGGGCAAAAACAGATCAGCCACGAAGTGGTAGGCCACACAAGAACACAAAGCAGGAGTGCTGAAGCGCATAGTGTGTAAACATTCTGTCCTCGGTTGCAACACTCACTACCAAGTTCCAAACTGTCTATGGAAGCAATGTCAGCACAAGAACGGTTCGTCTGGAGCTTCATGAAATGGGTTTCCATGGCCGAGTAGCCGCACACAAGCATACGATCACCATGCACAATGCCAAGCGTCAGCTAGAGTGGTGTAAAGCTCGCTGCCATTGGACTCTGGAATGATGAATCATGCTTCACCATCTGGCAGTCCGATGGACGAATCTGGGTTTGGCGGATGCCAGGAGAACGCTACCTTCCTGAATGTATAGTGCCAACTGTTAAGTTTGGAGGATGAATAATGGTCTGGGGCTGTTTTTCATGAGTGGAGGCTGTTGTAGTAGCAATGTGTGCGTATTAATGCCCATGATTTTGGAATGAGATGTTTGACGAGCAGGTGTCCACATACTTTTGGTTGTGTAGTGTACCTCGTGAAGCAACTGCTCTCCTTTCAATCGAGCTTTCTTGTCTCTTTTAATGTAGCAAGCTAAAAGAAACACAGATGGACAAGTAGGCATGCAATGGATTCTGGTTATTATAGGTAAATACCACGTTTTCCATGCTAAACTATGTAGAATATTGGCCTTTTGAAAACTACAACTCCCAACTACATCGAACAGTTTGGGCTTGATATCATTTGTCTCTAGAGAAACTGCACAATATGCGCATTGTTATCACAGAAAAAACCTGAACGAAATGCCTTGTTTAAAAAACAACTGGGTTTCGGGTTAATCACTCAGCACTAATAGTCATTCACAGGCGCAAAGCGTCGTCACCTTTTAATCCTTCTTCTATTGATAGCTAGTTATATTTGAAAATGCATCTAATGTTACATTTTAAACGATGTCTACAATCTAATGCCTGCTTGTCGTCCTTTTCATTTGACAGCATGGCTGATTACCTGATCAGTGGTGGTACGGGCTATGTCCCAGAAGACGGACTCTCCGCACAACAGCTTTTCTCCGTTGGAGACGGCCTCACCTACAAGTAAGTTCAGTTCAACCACAATACAAATGCCAAACAGAACCGTATTGTGCAAGTACGCTCTCGTACTGTCCAAACCTAAGCGCAAGCGATGATGGACGATATGCGGGCGGCGCTTTGTAATGATGGCCAACACGTTTTGAATCGCAGATCTGCTCAACAACAGTCTGTTGTCGCTGATGGTCAAACGGCAGAAGAGCTATGCTCTAAAGGCGACGGGTTGACTTACAAGTGAGTAAAACGGTTGACTTTTCAACCATTTTGACACTATATACACTATACTGTAAAAATGTCTTGTCTCCAAACGATGAGTTCATATAGGGGAAGCAAATGATTGTCCCATTAAAAATAGATTTGAATCAATAAAGTACCTTGTTGATGAATTTGGCAGAAGTAAACACCACATTCGTCACCAATTGTATTTGAATGTTTAGCTGGCTGAGAAAAACACTGATCTGTACAGGTGAATGAGTAGGACAGGGGTGGTGGGGGTTGATTGCTTATTAACCTGATCTGTACAGATGAATGAGTAGGACAGGGGTGGTGGGGGTTGATTGCTTATTAACCTGATCTGTATAGATGAATGAGTAGGACAGGGGGGTGGTGGGGGTTGGCTTATTAACCTGATCTGTACAGATGAATGAGTAGGACAGGGGTGGGGGGTTGATTGCTTATTAACCTGATCTGTATAGATGAATGAGTAGGACAGGGGTGGTGGGGGTTGATTGCTTATTAACCTGATCTGTACAGGTGAATGAGTAGGACAGGGGTGGTGGGGGTTGATTGCTTATTAACCTGATCTGTATAGATGAAGATAGGAATGATTGCTTATTAGATCTGACAGATGGGTGGTGGTGGGGTTGATTGCTTATTAACCTGATCTGTATAGATGAATGAGTAGGACAGGGGTGGTGGGGGTTGATTGCTTATTAACCTGATCTGTACAGATGAATGAGTAGGACAGGGGTGGTGGGGGTTGATTGCTTATTAACCTGATCTGTATAGATGAATGAGTAGGACAGGGGTGGTGGGGGTTGATTGCTTATTAATCCAGATGAATGAGTCAGGGGTGGTGGGGTTGATTGCTTATTAACCTGATCTGTATAGATGAAGATGAATGAGTAGATCTGTACAGATGGGTGGTGGGGGTTGATTGCTTATTAACCTGATCTGTATAGATGAATGAGTAGGACAGGGGTGGTGGGGGTTGATTGCTTATTAAGATCTGTACAGATGAATGAGTAGGACAGGGGTGGTGGGGGTTGATTGCTTATTAAATCTGTATAGATGAATGAGTAGGACAGGGGTGGTGGGGTTGATTGCTTATTAACCTGATCTGTACAGATGAATGAGTAGGACAGGGGTGGTGGGGGTTGATTGCTTATTAACCTGATCTGTACAGATGAATGAGTAGGACAGGGGTGGTGGGGGTTGATTGCTTATTAACCTGATCTGTACAGATGATTGAGTAGGACAGGGAAGGTGGGGGTTGATTGCTTATTAACCTGATCTGCACCATAGGATGATATTTGCTTCCGGTAATGATATGACTGCATCTTGAACTGCTCTGAAGAATCATAGTGCATGAACTGCTATTTGATTCTTTGAGACATTCAATCACTATCTAATCTATCTAGTAATGACATCTGACTGCACTCATATCCTAAGGCCCTTTCTTTATCTGCTCATTTCATATTCACTTGTTTTTCCTTTCACTGAAGAATCATCAATTCACTTTCACTCTGTTTAAAACTAACTTGATTTCAACAAGCGAAGCATTGGACTGCCCCAATATGACAGACGGTCATTGCATTGGTATGTTGCCACAGCAAGCTACTTCACTAATTTCACCCCTTTGCCCAAGACTGTTGCCCAAAATTCTTTGCATCGTTTTGCTTCTTGAAGATACCTCTGGCTAGAGGACTTGACAAAAATGACTAACTGCTATAAAAATGCTTCCAACACAAAATAGAGTAACATTCACGTCCTTGTGTTGATGTTGTAGCCTATGTCTTTTGACTATATGTGTCTGCGTCCCAAATGGTACCCTGTCCCCTACATAGTGCATTACTTTTGACCATAGGGAATAGGGTGCCATTTAGTATGGAACCTATGTTACAGATTAAATGGATACCGTAGGGCCTCCCAAGTGGTGCAGCAGTGCTCCGGCGAGCCGGGCGCTTGCAAGCTGACACAGTAGCCAGCTGGACGGTCTTTCCTCCGACTCATTGGTGCAGCTGGCTTCCGGGTTAAGCGAGCAGTGTGTCAAGAAGCAGTGCGGCTTGGCAGGGTCATGTTTCGGGAAGACGCATGGCTCTCGACCTTCGCCTAAACAGAGTCCGTAGGGGAGTTGCAGCAATCGTACAAGACTCTAACCACCAATGGAATATCATGAAATTGGGGAGAAAAAAGTGGGTAAAAGTTGCAAAAAAAATCTATATTAAATGGATACCCTGTTCATTCTAAACCGATTATGTGGCGTTTGTGAGACAAACAATATTTAGACAACAAGCCGGTACAACTCAACCATTTTGTTTCTTACAGTTTAACACTAATTGCTCCTGTAAGTTGCTCTGGATAAGAGCGTCTGCTAAATGACTAAATGTTATGGTTCAGACTTAACATCCACACAATAAGTGGATTCACTATTTATTTACACGACACATTTGCATGTTAGTCCCAGTTCACAGGGGTTAATTGATTAGGTAATGTATGTGTGTGTGATACCGGCACGTCCCTCCACTCCTTAATGAAGCTCGTCCTGCTTAAAGGCAAGGCAGAGCACATGACTAGCCCGAGGTACTGTCATGTGAGCGTCTCGGGGGACGACATCAGAGGAAGTCTGGGCCCGTATTACCTGTATCATACAGCTGTGTCTCCACCATGGCAACCACAGACAACTGCCTCACAAACATGGCAACCCAGGACGGTAGCGACAGTGGCTCATTCTCAATTCGTCTTTCCCTATCTCCTCGGCTCTTTTTTAACCCTATTAAAGGAGAGGGTCTAAAGTCACTCCCCTCGGACTTTCTTCTCCAATGTATTTTGAGAGGGAGGCGGGGATGCAAGGAATCGAAGGCAAGATAAATTGAGAAAGCCAGATGTATTCTCACTGGCTCTAAGGCCTACTGGCTTTGAGGTGTTTGCTTACCTGTTGCTGCTGTAATCTGTCAGGCTTACTGTCCACACCAACACGCTGGAGCTGAATACACGCTCCCTTATCAAAGTGTTCGCCAGGGTGAGCTGAGATGCTCTGTCAGGGTCTCAAGACCATTTCACCAAGCTGGATCAGGGTGAGCTGAGATGCTCTGTCAGGGTCTCAAGACCATTTCACCAAGCTGGATCAGGGTGAGCTGAGATGCTCTGTCAGGGTCTCAAGACCATTTCACCAAGCTGGATCAGGGTGAGCTGAGATGCTCTGTCAGGGTCTCAAGACCATTTCACCAAGCTGGATCAGGGTGAGCTGAGATGCTCTGTCAGGGTCTCAAGACCATTTCACCAAGCTGGATCAGGGTGAGCTGAGATGCTCTGTCAGGGTCTCAAGACCATTTCACCAAGCTGGATCAGGGTGAGCTGAGATGCTCTGTCAGGGTCTCAAGACCATTTCACCAAGCTGGATCAGGGTGAGCTGAGATGCTCTGTCAGGGTCTCAAGACCATTTCACCAAGCTGGATCAGGGTGAGCTGAGATGCTCTGTCAGGGTCTCAAGACCATTTCACCAAGCTGGATCAGGGTGAGCTGAGATGCTCTGTCAGGGTCTCAAGACCATTTCACCAAGCTGGATCAGGGTGAGCTGAGATGCTCTGTCAGGGTCTCAAGGCCATTTCACCAAGCTGGATCAATATTCTTTCAGCAACTCAACATTTTCTAGTACAGCAGACGACTCTGCTGCGTGTCCCTGTCATAAAGAATTCATCAATGCAGTCATTTTCTGTCAAAGGCTTCATGGGATGATTCCATGATGATGTCTTATGATCACAGCCACCTAATCATCCTCGGCTTCTAATTAGCCCCGTTCAAGCCCCCTCATCTCTCCAACGCAATTCTCCCCCGGGACATTGGTGTAGAAGACTGTATTCTCAATCCACTTACGTGGCATAGGGACGAGAAATGAAAAGATTACAATCGTGACATAATTCTACATGTGTAGTGCACTGCCTTTGCAGAAGTGTAGAACCACGTTATGAAGTAGTGCTATCCAGGCTTGTGTCAAATTGTCTGCATGAAATGAAGATGAATCAAGTCGCACCCAGCATTACTAGGGCCCGAAGCGGTTTTAATAACAGAACTGTCAGGCAATAGATATTTAAACATTAATAGTATGCAAGACTAGACAGGTAAGTGCACTCTAAATCAGACCTACCCACTTTCTCTACTTAGTGGCTGAAGGGTCATAATAATGTCTAACTCGGGCAGTTTGTGGTTGTCTACAGCACTTGTGTGGCCGAAATGGCATCATGCATTTGTCCACATTCAACATTCGAATGCACACCATATTGAAAGGTAGCCAGTGTTGTCTTTGGTATTTAAAACCCTAATGTGTCACGTGTGCCAAGTCACACTCTAGTTAGTTCTTCTCAAATGCCGTATATAGTTATTTACTCCTGTGGACAAAACATACATTTGAACCTGGACAAAAAACAATTTCATTGCTTTTAGGTGTGCCATCTCCACAAGGGAAGTCCTAATCTAGGTCTTACTCATCAAGATCCCATTTTCCACATATTTTCTGTTGCATTCTGGGTCAACCTGGCCACTTAACTTCTTAGTGATCCCTTCGCGCGCCAATCCGTTAACGGGATTGATTTGACAAAACCCAGTGAAATAGCAGCTCGCCAAATTCAAAAACAGAAATACTCATAATAATAATTAATGAATCATACAAGTGTTATACATCGGTTTAAAGATGAACTTCTTGTTAATCCAGCCACAGTGTCAGATTTCAAAAAGGCTTTACGGCGAAAGCAAACCATGCTATTATTTGAGGACAGCACCCCATCAAACAAACACATGAAAATCACATTTCAGCCCGCCAGGCGCGACACAAAAGTCAGAAATAACGAAATAATTCATGCCTTACCTTTGAAGATCTTCTTCTGTTGGCACTCCAATATGTCCATTAAACATCACAAATGGTCCTTTTGTTCGATAAATTCTGTCGTTATATCTCCAAAATATCAATTTATTTGGCGCGTTTAATCCAGAAAAACACAGGTTCGAACACACAACATGACTACAAAGTATCTAATATAGTTACCTGTAAATTTGATCCAAACATTTAAAACTTTCCTAATCCAACTTTAGGTATTTTTTAAATGTAAATAATTGATAAAATTTAAGACGGGATAAACTGTGTTCAATACCGGACGAAAACACAGTGGAGCGAGCTTTCGGGTCCCGCGCCCCAACCACAACAGTACACTAGACTTGACCCTCGTTCTGAACAGCCCTACTCCTTCATTTCTCAAAGGAAAAACATCAACCAATTTCTAAAGGCTGTTGACATCTAGTGGAAGCGATAGGAACTGCAAGCAAGTGCCTTAGAAATCTAGATCCACATAGAAAACCCATTGAAAAGAGTGACCTCAAAGTTTTTTCCTGGATGGTTTGTCCTCGGGGTTTCGCCTGCCAAATAAGTTATGTTATACTCACAGACATAATAACAGTGTTAGAAACGTTAGAGTGTTTTCTATCCAAATCTACCAATTATATGCATATCGTATCTTCTGGGCCTGAATAGCAGGCAGTTTACTTTGGGCACGCTTTTCATCCGGACGTCAAATACTGCCCCCTAGCCTTAAGAAGTTTTAAGTATAGGTTACAGGTTAAACCCAAGTGACCACTGTAACTTGTATTCTGTAATTGAAATTGGTGGCAAATCCAAAAACTCGAAATAAATGAAATGGCTACTTATCAACTGATCCAGTGACACTTTTTACCATTTGGCGCATGCTGGTTAGGGGTAGGTCTGGCTATTGCGAGCTGATCCAGAATCGGCTGAGTTTTGTGGTTTCCTTAAATATTTGCAGATGTTTTCCCCTCTGCCTCCCTGTCCCAGACTGTGTTGATGTTTGTGAGGTGTCTGGCGGTTGCAGCTGGACCCCTCCCTGTCCCGTTTGGTAGACATATTTTAGGCCCCATCTTTTCACCCACACAGGCGGAGGAGAGGGGGGGAATTGTCTGACGGATGATAAAGGCCAGGGGGCCATTCTCTCTCTGTTTTTGTTTCTCTCGCTCGCTCTTCCCGTTCTATCTGATTTAGAGCCCATTCTCTCCTGCACTCCTCCCTCTTATTCTGGTTTTCACTTTTTCCCCATCTCTCTCTCTCTGACAGACTCACTTATTCGTCTCTCCCTCTCTGTCCAGTCTGTCTGTGTTTTCACACCCATCTGCCAAACCACCAGATCCACCCATCTGTGAAAAACACACATCATCCTTCTTTTTCCCTCTGTCTCATATGCTCTCTACCGCTCTCTCTCTGCCTGCCATTGTGTTCATACAGTGTAAGAAATGAAGTTGAACCCCAGATGCTTTTGTCAAGCACTGGACTAACAGGGTGAGACAGTGTTTCTCTTTAGACTAGAGTACAAGGCAAAGGGAAGGGGCAGCTTGATCAGCGATCACTAGAGGGCGAACTTATGAACGTACAATTTTTGGGATCAAGACATTTTCTATTAGTTCTTAACGCAAACTGACTTGTAGTTTAGTTTATTCAAATTTATACAACAGGCAACTTTCGGGTCAGACTCCTCAACCATTGCGAGAACTAGTTTCCCCTATGTCGTTACCAGGCTCGGTCGAAGAAGCAGTTCTAGGGGCTAATTTGCACATATTCCCTTTGTGGCTTTCAATACTTCCTGCTTTGGACCCAACTCCAACATGGTGGAGGTACTTGTAAACGCTGAAATGGGTCGGGGAAAAGGGTGAGGGGTTTATAATAGGCCACTTCTGACCCACTGTCACCAGTTGGTTGGCAGTTGCATTGCACTGCACTATGAATCTTGTAGTCCTCTTGTCTTAAGCCATCTTTCTTTAGCCATGACTACCTGTGAACCTTGACCCCTGACCTCTTGCTCTGTCTGTCTTTCAGCGACTTCCTGATTCTGCCGGGCTTCATTGATTTTGCCTCGGACGATGTGGTGAGTAATCCTCTCTTCTCTGACTGTCAAGACCTTCCAGAAAGCTAAGACAATTCAATATGGGTTTTGAGCTACAGGCTACCCTTCGACCCATCTTCAGCCTACTGTTCTGTTCATGGGCTCAATTCCATTTTGTTCTGAGACCCTCTTCCCTAGCCCATTCCTCTTGGGGCGGCAGGGTAGCCTAGTGGTTAGAGAGTTGAACTAGTAACCGGAAGGTTGCAAGTTCAAATCCCCGAGCTGACAAGGTACAAATCTGTCATTCTGCTCCTGAACAGGCAGTTAACCCACTGTTCCTAGGCCGTCATTGAAAATAAGAATGTGTTCTTAACTGACTTGCCTAGTTAAATAAATAAAATGGGGTAGAGTAATGGGGTAGAGTAATGGGTAGGTACAAGCCATACGATGAAGGCTGCTCTTAGCCTGTTGAACTGGTGTCCTCCAGTTTTACATATTTTTTTTTTTTCATATAACCTTTATATAACTAGGCAAGTCAGTTAAGAACAAATTATTATTTATAATGATGGCCTACCTGGGAACAGTGGGTTAACTCCCTTGTTCAGGGGCAGAACTACTAAATAAAAAACAACACATTTTTACCTCAGCTCAGGGATTCGATCCAGCAACCTTTCAGTTACTGGCCCAACGCTCTAACCACTAGCCCAACGCTCTAACCACTAGGCTACCTGCTGGTTACTGGCCCAATGCTCTAACCACTTGGCTACCTGCTGGTTACTGGCCCAACGCTCTAACCACTTGGCTACCTGCTGGTTACTGGCCCAACGCTCTAACCACTAGGCTACCTGCTGGTTACTGGCCCAACGCTCTAACCACTAGGCTACCTGCTGGTTACTGGCCCAACGCTCTAACCACTAGGCTACCTGCTGGTTACTGGCCCAACGCTCTAACCACTAGGCTACCTGCTGGTTACTGGCCCAACGCTCTAACCACTAGGCTACCTGCTGGTTACTGGCCCAACGCTCTAACCACTAGGCTACCTGCTGGTTACTGGCCCAACGCTCTAACCACTAGGCTACCTGCTGGCTACTGGCCCAACGCTCTAACCACTTGGCTACCTGCTGGTTACTGGCCCAACGCTCTAACCACTAGGCTACCTGCTGGTTACTGGCCCCACGCTCTAACCACTAGGCTACCTGCTGGGTACTGGCCCAACGCTCTAACCACTAGGCTACCTGCTGGTTACTGGCCCAACGCTCTAACCACTAGGCCGTCCCAGACTGGTTCTTCCAGATCTCTGAAAACTACAGGGATAATGACTATGGGAGCAGTATTGCTTCCTACACATTCCTTATTATTTCAGCAGACACTCCTTGCCAGAGCCACTTCTGAAACCAAAGCCTCTTTACAGTATGCTGTGTCCACACATATGCACAAACCACCCTCTGCATTCAAAGCCAAAAACTCATTCTGTAATTGCAGATTTTCCAAAAATGATTTTTACTCTCAGCTTCCTTCGTCATCCCTAACCTCCTAGCCACCCTATTTTTTTACCAAGATGGCCTCCCACGCCTTGTCTCTGTCTGTATACGGTTCTGCCTGGTTGGTTGGTTGCTCACTCTTCTCTCAGGGGATGACGTGAGCGTTAATCTCAGGCTTAATGTGAAATCCCGCTGCCCTTCTCTCTCGTCCATCAGGAGTTTTTAATCTAATTGATATCTCGAATCTCCTTTTTTGTCCAGACTAGAACACAGCCCATGTTGCTGTGGAAGGTGCCTGTCTGCGTTGTTGCCGTGGCGTTGTGGGTAGTCTCCGTAGGGTTGTAACCTGGTCTATTTTCTTGACGGTGGAGTCAGTCTGGTAACTTGTACGAGCCTGTGTTTGTCTGTCTCAACAGTCAAAGTTCATGCAATAATATTTGTTTAGACTAGTTTAAAATAGACCCTCTTCCACACAGGGATGTTTTATATGTGTGAGGTGGGCCTCTGTCTGGTGTTTCAATGGGGAAATTATTGCTGGTCACACCATGTGCAGAGGTGGTCTCTCAATTTTAAAGGTTAGCCCTTTGTAGAATTTGGCAGGGTGGTGCAGTTGAGCTAACAAAATGGCTGCCAGTGTCCAGTCTTTTTCTTCACCCCCCCATTTCAGAAACACAGTAGTTGGTATGGTAGTTTACATTTGCCAAAGATAAGGGAGGGAAGCTCTTAACGTCATAAAATGCATGCTCTGGTTTTCTCATGGGTGAGGAATGCCATGTTTTCCCTCCCAGCTGAGAAGACTCTGGAAGTGGCCGAGACTTTTTTATTTTTATAAAAGGGAACTTTCCCAGTGTGTTGGCAGATAGTTTCTAACAAGGTCACAGCCTGATTGCGCAAAACGTTTCCAGAAAGACGTGGGTCCCCTCAGTCACATGCATCAGTTTAGTCAAAGCAACATCGGTCTTGTCTCTCTGATGACAGATTAAAAAATATATTTTTTTTAAAATGTTATTTAACTAGGCAAGTCAGTTAAGAACAAATTCTTATTTACAATCACTGCCTAGCCTGGCCGAACCCAGACGTTGCTGGGCCAATTGTGCGCCGCCCTATGGGACTCCCAATCACTGCCGGATGTGATGCAGCTGCGTCATTCGGGAGCCCATATAAAATGTAGCACATGATAATTTCCATTTAGGCCAGATGGCAATGTCTGCTTTCCAGTTGCATATTCTTTACTTGCTGTTCCAACTCTCGTCTGAGACTTTGAGACTCATCGTCCAGTCAGCCATTGAAAGCATGCTTGAGAAACGTTACCAAAAGCTGTCATTTTCCTTAGGCCAATCCACATAGGACAAATTTGCTTGTTGGAGCATGTCTGCCCCCTAGTGGACAACTGAGAAAGCAACCTTTACTATTACAAGCAATGATGGTCAAGGTTCTCTTTTCTTTATGAAGTAAATGACTTACACTCTGTATTAGAAATTAATAATATTGAGTATATTTCCTGTGTGGACATTTACACTCACTGCAACAGATTGTAATACCTCAATTGGGCCGACCAACCAGTGCTCCCGCACGGTGGCTAACCGGGCTATCTGCATTGTGTCCCACCCACCACCCCCTCTTTTACGCTACTGCTACTCTCTGTTCATCATATATGCATAGTCACTTTAACGATATCTACATGTACATACTACCTCAATCAGCCTGACTAACCGGTGTCTCTATGTAGCCTCGCTACTTTTATAGCCTCACTACTGTATGTAGCCTCGCTACTTTTATAGCCTCACTACTGTATGTAGCCTGTCTTTTTACTGTTGTTTTATTTCTTTACTTACCTATTGTTCACCTAATACCTTTTTTGCACTATTGTTTAGAGCCTGTAAGTAAGCATTTCACTGTAAGGTCTACACCTGTTGTATTCAGAGCACGTAAACTTAACCTGTTACGACGAGCAATCCCGTATCCGGGAGCGTAATTATAGCCTCAAGCTCATTACCATAACGCAACGTTAACTATTCATGAAAATCCCAAATGAAATAAATATATTGGCTCACAAGCTTAGCCTTTTGTTAACAACACTGTCATCTCAGATTTTCAAAAAATGCTTTTCAACCATAGCTACACAAGCATTTGTGTAAGAGTATTGATAGCTAGCATAGCATTAAGCCTAGCATTCAGCAGGCAACATTTTCACAAAAACAAGAAAAGCATTCAAACAAAATCATTTACCTTTGAAGAACTTCGGATGTTTTCTCAGTTAGATAGCAAATGTTCAGTTTTTCCAAAAAGATTATTTGTGTAGGAGAAATCGCTCCGTTTTGTTCATCATGTTTGGCTAAGTAAAAAAACGAAAATTCAGTCATTACAACGGCGAACTTTTTTCCAAATTAACGGACCACTGGTAAATGTAGTCTCTTATGGTCAATTTTCCAAAGATATGCCTACAAATACGTCACAATGCTGCAGACACCTTGGGGAAACGACAGAAAGTGTAGGCTCATTCCTTGCGCATTCACAGCCATATAAGGAGACATTGGAACACAGCGCATTCAAAATCTGGCTCACTTCCTGTATGAAATTTCATCTTGGTTTCACCTGTAGCATTAGTTCTGGGGCACTCACAGACAATATCTTTGCAGTTTTGGAAACGTCAGAGTGTTTTCTTTCCAAAGCTGTCAATTATATGCATAGTCGAGCATCTTTTCGTGACAAAATATATTTTTTAAAACGGGAACGTTTTTCATCCAAAAATGAAATACTGCCCCCAGAGGTTCAAGAGGTTAAACTTCGATTTGATTTAATATTATCTAGTGTGCTGAATGACTGATTTCCTAAACATGTTGTGGGTTATTGAGCCAATATGTCCTCCTTACATTCCCCACCAGGACCTGACCTCTGCCCTGACCAGGAAGATCACCCTGAAGACGCCTCTCATCTCCTCCCCCATGGACACAGTCACAGAGTCATCGATGGCCATCGCCATGGCGGTGAGACCTTGCAGCCTGACATGCGAGCCAGTAAAAAATATATATATGTGTGTCCTCTATGCTAGAAATTACTGTGCGCTTTCCACATCCGTCACATTCTAAGTGTTTTGTGTTGCTGGGGGGAAACGTACCATAAACAGTATTCCGTCTCCCAAAAGTGTGTTTTATTTGTCGGGTGTTTTTGAATGCCTTTAGCTCATGGGAGGCATCGGCCTCATCCATCACAACTGCACCCCTGAATTCCAAGCCAACGAGGTCCGCAAGGTTAAGGTGAGACCCCATAAACGCCTATGAAAGCATTTACCCTTTGTAGTTAATGACTTGCATCATTTTATATTCATTGGTATTAAATGGGTTGCGGTGCATCTATAAACATGATGGTTTATTAACAGATATTTGTTGTTTGTCCAGAGGTTTGAGCAGGGCTTCATCACAGACCCTCTTGTAATGAGCCCGCGTCACACGGTGGGGGACGTGTTCGAGGCCAAGACTCGCCACGGCTTCTCTGGCATCCCCGTCACCGAGACTGGCAAGATGGGCAGCAAGCTGGTGGGCATCATCACCTCCAGAGACATCGACTTCCTCTCCGAGAAGGACCACAGCCGACCACTGGAGGAGGCCATGACTAAGAGGGAGGAGCTAGTGGTGGCCCCAGCCGGTGTCACGCTGAAAGAGGCTAACGACATTCTACAGCGAAGCAAAAAAGGTGAGCCCGTCGGTCCAGTCCTTCTAGGAGTCTATTGTGGCCTGTTTTCTGGTACATTGTTCTATTGTATCATCCTCAACTTATTATTGATTAGATTGTCTTTGGTTTGCTGTACAAGGTCATTTATGAACTGTTTGAGGTTAGATGGCAGAATTACAAAGTCTCTTCGCTCTCTCTCCCCCCCACCAGGCAAGCTGCCCATCGTGAACGACAGTGATGAGCTGGTGTCCATCATCGCCAGGACAGACTTGAAGAAGAACAGGGACTACCCCCTGGCCTCCAAAGACTCTCGCAAACAGCTGCTGTGCGGAGCCGCCATCGGCACCAGGGACGACGACAAGTACAGACTGGACCTACTGATGCAGGCTGGGGTCGACGTGGTTGTACTGGTGGGTTTGAGGTTGGGGTTATGGTTAGGATCCAGATGGGGTTTAGATTGCGGTAGATGGGAGGGTTGGGTTAGGGGTTGACCTTTTCATGCATTTTTGGTGGACATGGTGGTTAGGGGTTGACCTTTTCATGCAGTTTTGGTGGACATGGTGGTTAGGGGTTGACCTGTTCATACAGTTTTGGTGGACATGGTGGTTAGGGGTTGACCTGTTCATACAGTTTTGGTGGACATGGTGGTTAATTGTTGACCTGTTTAGGTGGACATGGTGGTTAGGGGTTGACCTGTTCATACAGTTTTGGTGGACATGGTGGTTAGTGGTTGACCTTTTCATGCAGTTTTGGTGGACATGGTGGTTAGGGGTTGACCTGTTCATACAGTTTTGGTGGACATGGTGGTTAATTGTTGACCTGTTTATACAGTTTTGGTGGACATGGTGGTTAGGGGTTGACCTTTTCATGCAGTTTTGTTGGACATGGTGGTTAGGGGTTGACCTTTTCATGCAGTTTTGGTGGACATGGTGGTTAGTGGTTGACCTTTTCATGCAGTTTTGGTGGACATGGTGGTTAGTGGTTGACCTGGTCATAGTTAATTTTTTTAATTTACCCCTTTTTCTCCCCAATTTCGTGTTATCCAATTGTTTAGTAGCTACTATCTTGTCTCATCGCTACAACTCCCGTACGGGCTCGGGAGAGACGAAGGTTGAAAGTCATGCGCCACAAGAGTCGCTGGTGCACAATGAGACAAGGATTTCCCTACCGGCCAAACCCTCCCTAACCCGGACGACGCTAGGCCAATTGTGCCTCCCGGTTGCGGCCGGTTACGACAGAGCCTGGGCGCGAACCCAGAGTCTCTGGTGGCACAGCTGGCGCTGCAGTCCAGCGCCCTTAACCACTGCGCCACCCGGGAGGCCCTGGTCATACAGTTTTGGTGGACATGGTGGTTAGGGGCGGGTTACGGTTGGGTTTCAGGTCTAAATGGCAGTAGACCGTGTCACTGCAGTGCAGACATGACTTGTTTTCTCTGTTTCTGCAGGATTCCTCACAAGGCAACTCTGTGTATCAGGTCAACATGATCAACTACATCAAACAGAAGTACAGCGAGCTGCAGGTGGTGGGAGGGAACGGTGAGAGAGTGGAGCGCTGGGACAGGATTTATCACTATATGACACTTCCAGCCATCCTTGTTTCAGATCTTTGAGAGGCTATCAAGTTCGGTCTTGGGGGAAAATACATTAGACACTTACACACTAAACCTTTCTTTTCCTGCCTTCTGATGATGTTGTGTTTTGTGTCTTGTAGTGGTGACGGCAGCCCAGGCCAAGAACCTGATTGATGCAGGAGTGGACGCTCTGAGAGTGGGCATGGGCTGTGGCTCCATCTGTATCACCCAGGAAGGTAGTGACCCCACCCCCTGATACTATCAACCTTACAGGATCAATTCACATCTGAATGCAGGAGAGGATGTTGCTGGTTTTATATTTCAACCCACTTGCGGAATTGACTGAGTTGAAATGGAATTGACCCAACCCAGAATCTACACCTTGAGTGCAATGTGCGATTTGGAATTGTAGTATTACGTCTAAATGTTATGATATATGAGTGTAGTGATGTTAAATAGAAATGTGATAATACGCATAGGATTCTCTACCCATAGCAGCTGGCTTTGGATCAGTTCTAATGTAAGGTCAACCGCTGAAGCTACACAGCAAAACTGGAGAAGGATCAGAGCAGCGAGTAACCAACCAAGATGCTACGCTGGTTGCTAGTCTCTGTCGCCGTGGTGATTTATGAAGGCTCTGCTCTTGGTTACCATGGCGACGACTTTCTCCACAGCATTACATTCAGCAAATAATGGCAAATGTTTTTCAAGCACAAAACAAACATCCTTATTGGAAGAACATATTCAATCCTTTTTATTTTTTAACCGAACACCTTGATTCTGATATTACTTCCGTAAAAAATTCATCCATCCATCGGGCCCAACTGAACACCGCCTCACTACACCGGTCATAGGATATGTTACCATGGTAAGGTGACGCATTTCCTGTCTCCGTCTCCCGTAGTGATGGCGTGCGGGCGGCCTCAGGGCACCTCGGTGTATAAGGTGGCAGAGTATGCTAGACGTTTCGGTGTGCCAGTCATCGCAGACGGCGGCATTCAGACCGTGGGCCATGTGGTCAAGGCTCTCTCACTCGGGGCATCCACAGGTACCTTTCATTCATTTGTTAATTCATGCGTTCACTCTTTCATAGTCATTCATTCTCTTTCATTGTCATGCATTCATTATCATTCACTCTTCTGTTGTCATTTATTCACCCATTCATTCATTCATTAGCTTAATCCTTCATGAATCCCTTTTATAGCATGCACTAGGTCAATGTGGTTAATTTCATAGGCTAGAATAGGTGTATAGCAAGGCTGTCCAATGTCGGTCCTGGAGGGCCCAAACACTTCTGGTTTTCATTCTCCCCTTCTAATCAGGGACTAATTCAGACCTGGGACACCAAGTAAGTGCAATTAACTACCAGGTAGAACCAGCCCTTCAGGAACAGAATTGAACAGCCCAGGTCTATAGTATTACAGTATCTTGATGTCTTTGGGCTAGTTTTCTGTTTCCCACTGTTGATCTCATGTCTATTCTTCTAATCCACTGTTGATCTCACGTCTATTCCTCTAATTCACTGTTGATCTCATGTCTATTCCTCTAATTCACTGTTGATCTCACGTCTATTCCTCTAATTCACTGTTGATCTCATGTCTATTCTTCTAATCCACTGTTGATCTCATGTCTATTCCTCTAATTCACTGTTGATCTCATGTCTATTCTTCTAATCCACTGTTGATCTCACGTCTATTCCTCTAATCCACTGTTGATCTCACGTCTATTCCTCTAATTCACTGTTGATCTCATGTCTATTCTTCTAATCCACTGTTGATCTCACGTCTATTCCTCTAATTCACTGTTGAGCTCACGTCTATTCTTCTAATCCACTGTTGATCTCACGTCTATTCTTCTAATCCACTGTTGATCTCATGTCTATTCCTCTAATTCACTGTTGAGCTCACGTCTATTCCTCTAATTCACTGTTGAGCTCACGTCTATTCCTCTAATCCACTGTTGAGCTCACGTCTATTCCTCTAATCCACTGTTGAGCTCACGTCTATTCCTCTAATCCACTGTTGAGCTCACGTCTATTCCTCTAATCCACTGTTGAGCTCACGTCTATTCCTCTAATCCACTGTTGAGCTCACGTCTATTCCTCTAATCCACTGTTGAGCTCACGTCTATTCCTCCAATCCACTGTTGAGCTCACGTCTATTCCTCTAATCCACTGTTGAGCTCACGTCTATTCCTCTAATTCATTCAAAGCTGATTGATGGTAATGTGAAGCTAATCGATGTAACAAAACACTAGCCGTACCGACAATTAGTTGGAGAAATGCTTACCAACCAATGACCTTGAGTTATGACCTCTTCCGCCCCTCCCCAGTGATGATGGGCTCGTTGCTAGCGGCGACCACGGAGGCTCCGGGGGAGTACTTCTTCTCGGACGGCGTGCGGCTGAAGAAGTACCGCGGCATGGGCTCTCTGGACGCCATGGAGAAGAGCACCAGCAGCCAGAAACGCTACTTCAGGTAGGGAGGACATCACACACTAGAGCTGCAGCCCAAATCGCATCCTATTCCCTGGCCTGTATAGTGCACTACTTCTGACCAGGGGCCATAGGGAATAGGGTGCCATTTGGGACTAACTCTTGATCAGACACTACTAGAATTCATAGGAGGGTTGGAATGAAGACCAGGTAAACAAAGTTGTTGTACATCAACAGTTGCTGTTAATCGCTGTTGAATTAAATTAATATTTTATGTCTGATTATATACATGTATTTATTGGTTTGTCCTTCATTCAGACGGTTCACATTGTAATGCAATATATGACAAATGTCATTTTCTCAAAACAAATGATGCCAACTTTCCTGGGTTTAAGCTGCTCTCTGTGCTCTCATTTGAGAATTTCGCTGTCCATCAGCAGTGTCTAACCCGTCTCTGTTCTGACTGGCTGATTCCACAGCAGTGTCTAACCCGTCTCTGTGTTCTGACTGGCTGATTCCACAGCAGTGTCTAACCCGTCTCTGTGTTCTGACTGGCTGATTCTACAGCAGTGTCTAACCCGTCTCTGTGTTCTGACTGGCTGATTCTACAGCAGTGTCTAACCCGTCTGTCTCTGTGTTCTGACTGGCTGATTCCACAGTGAAGGGGACAAGGTGAAGGTGGCTCAGGGCGTGTCCGGCTCTGTTCAGGACAAGGGCTCCATCCACAAGTTTATCCCCTACCTGATCGCTGGCATCCAACATGGCTGTCAGGACATAGGCGCCAAGAGTCTCTCTGTTCTACGGTGAGTTGTGTGTGTGTGAGGTAGAGGGGACCAGTGTGTGATCTCTGATAGTAGTGTGACTTGAGTGATCTCTGATATTGTGTTTTCCACAGCTCCATGATGTACTCTGGAGAGCTGAAGTTTGAGAAGAGGACCACGTCTGCTCAGGTGGAAGGAGGAGTCCATGGGCTTCACTCGTACGTTGGACTCTGTCTCCCACACACACACACACACACACACACACACAGTGGAATTTAAATGTGTGTGTAGCAGTAGATAGCGATGACTTTTCTACTACTGATAGTGTTGCCTCTTTCTCAGACATCAGTCCTTTCTCTCTCTGTCTATCACCATAGATGTTCTGTTGTTCCATGTAAGTACACGTACATAGACCTGTGAAGTGAAGGGTGTGGCCTAGTGGTGGGCTCCACATCGCCATTTGCATGTAGAACAACTCTCCCCTTGTTTCTAAATTGAATGGTTAAGTTTGATCTTCTTGATTAAATGATCCAGGTGGAAAATGTAAATCTTACCTTTTAGATAAGTGCTTCCCATCTTGATGTTTGAATCTGGCAGCTAGCCTATAAGGACGGCTAATATGGCGATGTGACGTTCCCCTTCAGACTATTATCTTGTTATTGGGAGGAGGGGTGCTCGCCATTACGTATTTCATCTTTGAATGGGGATGAATTATGGGAAGCTGTCTCCTCTCTCTGTCCACTAGCCTCCTTCCCTCCTCTCCTTCCCCAGTTATCCATAGGGCAGATAACCCTGTAATAAATATACTGGCAAGATGATGGGGGATTGAATGGAATTGGTCTCACTTTGTTTTATAGTTGAATCAGTATCTTATTGCTTAGACAGATTGATAGCTGATGTAGTAGGAAAGGGTAATTGATACGTTCTATCAGGTTGTTTTAGGGCAGGTAATAGGAATTGTTTTGTGTGTTTTAGGGCAGGTAATAGGAATTGTTTTGTGTGTTTTAGGGCAGGTAATAGGAATTGTTTTGTGTGTTTTAGGGCAGGTGATAGAACAATTCCTATGTGTTTTAGGGCAGGTGATAGGAGTTGTTTTGTGTGGTCGTTATATTATTGATTATCATCAACTGATTGATGGTATCATTGTGTTTCCACGATGCCCTCTCTCTCTCTCTCTCTCTGTAGTTACGAGAAACGACTTTACTGATGGAGGGGCCAGAAAGAAGCGGACTAGGGCCGCCCCCGACACCCCCACCCCCGTTGTGACCAAACGTAACCGCCACATCTGACACCCACCTCATCACTCTCCCTTCCGACTCCCCACACACCCCCCGGGAGAGGTCTGGGGGGAACACCTGCAAAACAAACATCACCTGGGAAACATGGGATTTTGCACTTACGAAGCGGAACATCAGGGTTTTCACCATAACCCCCTCCCAGAATACGGTCCCCTTGGGGGGTGTGAGAGCGTGTTGAAGGAAGTATTTGATTGTGTGTGTGTGTGTGAGGACAAACTCAGTGAAGAAGGTGCTGTTATGCTATCTTCCTCTTCCTGGTGAAACTGAGAGAGCCATACTGTCACCCCTCTGTATTCCCTGGGATCTGCTCGTACCGACACCTCCACATCAGAAGCCACAAACATCCCAATCAAACTATATAAGTGGAAAAACACTTGTCTTGCTACACTGTGTGCAAGTGTATTGTGGCAATCCTCCTTTATCTATGTAGTTAGCTCTGTTTATGCAGAAAGATGTTAACTGCTTTGAGAAAAGTAGATTGTTCTGTTAAACTTTTGACTGTGATTTAACTGACAGACTCATTGGCTGGGACTCTAGACTAGGTGACATTCCCTCGCCGTAGTGGCCATGTCATACCCCCCTTATTCGACGTGAACCAATAAACTAGTGGCCTATCACAATGCTCCTAGTGTGTTGAGAGCACGGTTGCGGCCAAAAGATAGACATCGGCCATAGATCAAGGAACGTTTTTAAAACCACAGTGCCGGTAAACAATGGGGAATACGATAATCTTTTAGACTGGAATGAAACGAGTTTAGAGAAAATGGTTTGATTTAAAAGCTGTAAAGCAGGGTTCCCCAACTGGCATCCCCGTGCCAAATTTGACCCACATGGTTTAATTTGCCCCCCCCACAGTAAATAAATAAATGATTATTATGCTTGGAACAAAAGGGTGTAAAAACA
Organism: Oncorhynchus tshawytscha; assembly: GCF_018296145.1. Lineage (NCBI taxonomy): Eukaryota > Metazoa > Chordata > Actinopteri > Salmoniformes > Salmonidae > Oncorhynchus > Oncorhynchus tshawytscha. Next base: position 1,005,304 of record NC_056443.1, on the reverse strand, counting down.
CCAGTTAATCAGAACCAAGCGATTTTAATTTTGGATATCTGTTCCCAAGTATTCCTACAGATAATACAGAGATGTCATCGTATACAAAATGTAAGCAAGGTTTGAAATGATTGTTTAAGTTATATTATATCTGTTTGGACCTCCTGCGGTCAATTTGCAGTCTACAAATTATTTGTAATTATGTTCCGGCCCCTGCCCATCCACCCAAGAAATCATCCCGAGGCTGAATCTAGTTGGCGATCTCTGCTGAAGAAAGTCCCAGTGGCTCGAAGGAGCATGAAGGGTTTTGATATGTATGTTTTTTAAAGCCTCAACACGGCTCTATTTATATTCCGCTTTTTTCTAATTCTGTACATACTGCCAAATGTATCAACATGCTCTCTGTGACACTTTGGTGTTATTAATACTAAAAGCCCAAATTTAAAGCTACGAATCGCCAGCAATGTAGTCTCTCGCTCCACCCCTGTCCCAGATTGTGGCACCAATTGCTAGCAGCTTTGACCTGCTCTGATTACCAGAGATATGCCTTGAAATGGGGGTCGATGATGACCGCACAAGATGGAAAGTCTTAAATTCCCGTAAGAACTGTGTATGTGCATGGCGCTATACATCCTCCTCACCCCCTTTCTCACTGAGATACCGTATCTATATCATTCAGCTTGTGTAGGAATAGATTTTTCTAATGTTTTTCGTAAACAATGTTCTTTTTGCCAGATGTTTTTTTTAGGATGTCTCTAAGCTGTAGGGGTGACTTTCTTTCCGTTTTGTGCTAATGTACTTTGCCCTACCGGGACCTCACTTGACTAATAGTACTCTTACATTTGACATGAATATTAAGTAAATATGTACATGAAGATGTATGGAGAATTATATACCTGTATCCTGTTTGAAATGGTTGTTTGCAGTCTCCCACCTTTAGTTATGAGAATCTCCACTGACTATGAAACAGGCCTTGTTTACAATGGGATTACAACAGAAACCGGTCCCTAATGCTGTAAAACAATAAAAGTCCAAATATGTTGATTTGTGTGTTATTAAGGCTGGGAATTCCCAGGGACCTCAGGATACAATATATTATCACGATACTTGTGTGCTGATACGATATGTATTGCGATTCAATGTTCCAAACATATTTCTCACCATGTGTCTTCTGCAGAGGGACAAGAGTCATGAGTTTTGATCAGTCATGGAAGTAAGTGTTGGATACAAACTGTCTACCTAATTTAAAAAGATGGAGATCAAACTATGAAGTAAAATACTGGTGTTTTGGGGCAGGTACAGCCAACTGGTTCAAAAATAATATTGTGTTGTCAAAAATACTATCCCCAAATGTAACTATAGAAGATATGTGATACATGACCTGGAACTTGGTGAAAACAAGACATGCACACTTAAATGTTGACATTTGTCTTTATTTAATCATGTTTTGAGTAAAGTATTTTTTTAACATTAATAAAATATCAAGCGGCTCATATAAAATGTACTGCGTGTCAGTCCGAAGTTAAAGCACAATAGTATCGGTGCTATCCTACCAGTATAGTTCACTGCTGCTCTGCTACAATGTTGCTGTTAGTTCAAATCAAGCTTTCCTTTATTGGATGGATCTTAAAGCACATCTCTAACATGTCTAATTCTTCATGTAGAGGCTCACAAACACAATGATATTTTACTGAATTGAAACAACTTGGCATTGAATAACAATCTTACACTATGAAAATGTAAAGTACAGTCCCGTGTAGCTCAGTTGGTAGAGCATGGTGCTGGTAACACCAGGGTTTGATTCCAACAGAGGACCAGTATGGAGAAGGGAAAAAAGTATGAGAATGTATGCACTCACAATCTGGATAAGAGTATGTTAAAATATTAAAACAAGATTTCAGTAGTTGTTTATTAAGTGCTTATTTCAATCACAGTATTATTTATTTGAATGCAAAACGTTTTGTACAAATGTATTTTGTTTTCCTGTGCCCCTCTTGAAATGCACAGGAAAACGCAACTTTTATTAACGTATCAAACTTCATCATCCAATAGCAAATGTGGAAAAAATGTCACAAATTTCTCATTGGCATGTGGCACTTAAGACTCTTGTCAACATTCTCAAACAAACCCTCAGTTCATTTACACACTGTTTTACCTTTCTTGACAATGAAGGCTAGCCTGATGAATCAAACCGCTCGTTGCTCCTTACAGATTGTGACGCCATCTTGAATCCTTCTTCACAACACCTTATTTCAGTCCAGTCCTCAGCCTTTAGCCCTTGACTGTTGAGAGCTCTGCCTACAGGTCAATTGTCTCACTGCAGATGCTCATCGCATCAATCTGTCTGCAGACATTGATGAACTCCTCTTGTACGGACCGGTCCGCTTCAGACTCTAGGTCAAGACTCTCCTGCGAGGCTGACCCCAGTGTGCGATAGTATCTCTGCATGTGTGAGCCCTGGTGGCTGGAGACTGTAATGCGGCTTGAGCTGCCGCCTAGGGATGGGGGTTGGGCGTGCCCCTCTGGGCTGGAACAGAGGACCAGAGAGGACCCCCCTAATGAGGGTCTGTACAGGGAGCAGGAGGAGGAACTTCCCCTCCAGCGTTCTGGGGAAGAGGAGTTGGAGGACAGGGAGGGAGATGGTGGAGCACCCAGGATGGTGTCGCCTGCCATAGGTCGGTTTGGTAGAGGGGTTGGGGGAGGAGGGGCCATCTCCACGCAGGAGGTCGTCCGGTACAGGCCTGGGTCAGCTGAGAGGGTCTCTCGAAGCACCTGGCCACCATTGGGCAGGGTGGACGTGGAGTAGGGGATGTTGAGTGACAGGTCACTGCAGCAAAAGGGTATGGACGGTCTGAAGAGGCTTATGGGAAAGAGGTCCTCGCTGAAGAGCGCCTCATCAATACTACGGCGCAGGTTGATGGGCGATGGCGGCCGCAGGTCAGCTGTGGAGTCGCTGGTGAAGGAGGAACCCCCGGACGCCTCTCCACCACACCTGTCCTCGGGCTTGCTGGAGCCAGGCAGATCCAAATTCAGGTCCAGGTCTCTGTAAGCCAAGGCCCGGTTGCTGTGGTACAGGAGGTCCAGGCCGTTCAAGCTGCTGCCTAGCCTTTCATCCATCAGCGTGTAGAGGGGCAGGCACTCTGTCTCCCCGTGCCCAATGTCGCAGATGGCCAGCTTCTCCTGCTGGCTCAGGGTCCACTGGTAGGTTCCCGGCATAATGGGCGACTTAATCGCCAGCAGCTCCGTCCAGCAGCTTCCAGGCTGGGGAAGGTGATCAGAGCAGTAGATTGGCTGGGCCACCACCAGGGCTAGGGTGAGACAAACTCCGGCCTCACAAACCCTGCAGCTGAGCTGGAAGGTCCACCAAGGCCAGGGGCGGAACACATCTGCTCCTCCGGCGAGCCCCAGAGAGTGGAGCATGGCGTACAGCTGCAGCCCGGCGCAAGCCAGGCAGAACAGAGCCGAAAGGCACACTGTCGCAGCCGCACGGTCCCAGTCCCTGCTCTCTGCGAATGGACAGCGGTTGTATCGCTCAGCTGGCGTGGGCGAGGTGTTATTCAGGTGATAAATGTGCTTTGAGTCCGCCCGTACGTAGCAGAAAAACACAAAATAGGCGACCGATAGAAAAGAAACCAGCGCCACAAACGTTCCCCGGGAGATCAGCGAGATGAAGAGGCAGAAGGGCGCCCTCCTCTGGTAGAGCCTCAGCAGTGCTACAGGACCAAAAGCTGCTGCGAAGTGCAGCAACACCAGACAGGCCAGGAAACAGGGTCTCTGGAAGGCTGAGTAGGATAGCTGCATCCTGGAGCGCATAGAGAGGAGCAGGAAGACCAGGCCGAAGGCTGCAGTCAGGCAGGGGAACGGGGCTTCATAGAGCAGCAGGGAGGCCTCGGTGGAGGGCAGCCGGTCCTGATGGCCGTAGGCATCGTAGAGGAGGGAGAAAGCCCTGGTACACCCTGCAGCCAGGAGGAAGACGCTGACCAGGGCGAAGTAGCCACAGCCGGAAGGGCAGCGCAGGGGCAGGCACAGCAGGTTGAGCGCCGAGGCCAGGGTCACCATGGCGAAGATGGAGCCCAGACCGTACACGTGTGCATCCCAGGCTAACCCCCAGGCGGCCATGGCGCTGTTCCAATCAGAATGCAGGGATACGAACATGGGCCGGGCCGGAATCAGGAAGGGGTTATTTGATTGGTTGGTGGAGGGGGTGTTGGCGGTGGGGAGGACGTCAGAGGTGGTGGGCGGTGCCCAGGTGTCGGAGATATTGCAGATCCCCGAACGTTCCTGATTGCAGTCTGGGAGGTAGGTGGCTTCACTGCCCGTTGGGTTGGAAAGCCAGTCTTCAGGATCAGGAAGGTTACCTGAAAAAAACATGGGAAAATATTGAATTTCAATTTAGATTCCATAAAATGTTTATCGCTTCCTAAAAAGCCATTTGTCATGAGGTTTGACATGTGAAATCCACCTGTGGACATCTGACCGTCCCAAATATAGATCAATGCCATATGCAGCAGCGTCTATACAGCGCAATGCTGCACAGCCACATCGTCCTCAAGTCTGTGAAAGCATGTGGGCTGAGGGCCAAGTCTGTGAAAGCATGTGGGCTGAGGGCCAAGTCTGTGAAAGCATGTGGGCTGAGCGCCAAGTCTGTGAAAGCATGTGGGCTGAGGGCCAAGTCTGTGAAAGCATGTGGGCTGAGGGCCAAGTCTGTGAAAGCATGTGGGCTGAGCGCCAAGTCTGTGAAAGCATGTGGGCTGAGGGCCAAGTCTGTGAAAGCATGTGGGCTAAGGGCCAAGTCTGTGAAAGCATGTGGGCTGAGCGCCAAGTCTGTGAAAGCATGTGGGCTGAGGGCCAAGTCTGTGAAAGCATGTGGGCTGAGGGCCAAGTCTGTGAAAGCATGTGGGCTGAGGGCCAAGTCTGTGAAAGCATGTGGGTTGAGGGCCAAGTCTGTGAAAGCATGTGGGCTGAGCGCCAAGTCTGTGAAAGCATGTGGGTAAGGTCAATGAATGTATACTGGTAAGATCAATATATGGAAGATGACTTGGATGTGTGTACCTAGTAGTCATTACACACAAACAAATGCATCACGGATGGGCACCAGCGACAGTTTCCCTCGCACGGTTTTAGGCTCTTCCTTTTCAAAGCGAGCTTTACAGACTTCGGCAGCCAACATCTTACATGACGTCCATAATAGCCATTAGCCAAAGCATTATCCTCAATCAATGCCACTTCAGTAAAACAGATCAGCAAGGACATCAAACAGACCAGCGGGCACCCATTTATTTCCATGCTTCTCCTCACTCCTCCTATTGAAGACGTGAAAACTGAGAGAAACAGGCCGAATTACATCTTGTATCCAGACACAGACACACAGCCTCATCAGTCATTCAAGCCCAGCCCTATCAGATATCATCTACAGGAGGTTGGTGGCACCTTAATGTGGGAGGACAGGCTCGTGGTAAAGGCTGGAGCAGAATCAATGGAATGGTATCATTCTGCTCGCTCCGTTCCAGACATTATTATGAGCCGTCCTCCCACCAGGCTCCTTATTGGGCTACAGAGACGGAGACAAACGAGCAGGATATCCTGGTATACAGGGAGGTACTAGCAGTTACAGAGCTGCGTGATTTGTAGGCTGCTAGATGTAGAGTACCTTGTGACTCTGTGAAACATCTGTCTGTGATAGTGGTGTGAAGTGGACTGTGTGGGTTGGATTTGATTAAAATAAGGATGCTTTTGAATATTGTATAATACAGCCCAGGCATTTGTCAAATGGTCTCAAAATGTGGTCTTTATGGTACTAAAATGCAGTTTGGATGATAAAGACGTGTGGCAAAACGAGAATACGTCATGTCTGTTGGCACATTGATTGCATGTTGTTATGCAACCTCGATTTATGTACAAACTTCTGTACCACAAAACTAAGTAATGTATTTATACATTTAAGTTGTCCCTTTTCTCTTGTGATATATGAGACCCTAGCTCCTCTGATTGTGTTGTGTTGTATGGTAGCTGTCTGTTTCCCCACCCCGTCTCAGTCCCAGACCCGTAATGGACTGTTTTGTTTGTGACGTCTCTTCTATACTGGTCCTGTTTCCTCCCTCGAAGACCATTCTTCTTTTTTTCTCTCTCTCTCTGACACACACGCTCTCTCTTCCTCTCATAACCTCTACCCCATCATAACCTCTACCCCATCGTAGTGTGTCTCTCTCTTCCTCTCATAACCTCTACCCCATCGTTGTGTGTCTCTCTCTTCCTCTCATAACCTCTACCCCATCGTTGTGTGTGTCTCTCTCTTCCTCCCGCATTGCCCCTTCTCGCTCTCTCACTCTCTCCCTGTCTAAATACACTGCCTGGCAATTGAGCTCTAATGTGACCAGCTTTGGGTATGGTGTGCATGCATGTGGCCCTGAAACCATATTGAGGATGCTGAAACACAAAACCCAGTGCCTTTTTCTCAGTTTAATGCAAGAGTGCTTCCTGTTAACATGGTGTGTTGTAGAAAGGTTGTCATTAAGACTGTATTCTCCACCTCCCATCAGCCTCGCTGGTCCCTCTCATTAGCCGACCAAAGAAACCTCTCCACTCTATTCAGGAAGCCCAAACCACAACACGGACTCCTGAACATTTCTATCAAAGCCTGACTCAGTGGCTGATCCTTTTAAAGAGGGGCTTCAACATAAACCTCAGCGCTGTCCTGTAGAGTACTGATTGTCTTCTTTTGGCACTCGTTTAGTCTTCATTCCGTGCTCAGCCACCGAATCCCGAGATTCGGTGTGAGTTGATGACGAACCCGTCAAGCTCTGGGAAATATGAACCTGAGTGAACGATCTGTCTCGCGCACGACGTCACCATTTTTTTTTATACCTCTGACAGACGGTTACGAGACGGGCAACCGTGGCTTTAATCATGGCGCTAATGCAGTGAAATACTGACTGCCAATGTTTTAAGAGGCTTTGTTTTTCCCTGATGCAGGGTTTTTTAATTAGGCCCGCTGAATCTTTAATGGGCAGAAACTAAACGTGGTTATTAAAGAGGATCCTCCGTGCATCGTTCCATGATGTTTCTCTATCTCTCTCTAGTCCCCTGTAGGATATAGTATACCCTAGCACAACATGGCTATTGATACATTCCCTTTAGGTTTTGCACAGTTGCACATAATGAGTGTCCGTTCAGCTGAATATATAGCAGACTCGGCAGTTACAACAGTCTTGTACACGTCTAAAATCCACTGAGGTGAATCAGCACATTAACAGCTCTGACACAGCTTATTACTCAACTAATCTGGAGGGTGAAATGAACAATAAATTGTATTTGTTCTGACAGGGTTAGAATTACACTGGCTGCCAGGGGTTCTGGGCACTCCCATAACAAATCAGTGCCCCTCCCCAAAAGCAATAACATGGCACCCCCATAGAATATTAATGTTGGTTCAGCCCACTATTTTTCAGCCACCTGTATGAGTCAGTAACTCATTGGAACCACCCCTGATGATGACACCTACAGACAGTAGTTAAATTGTAATAATGTTATGATAAGAGGTGGTGCCTGATATGTTCCTTATCTGTCACTAAAAGATTCCTTTTGAAGATGGCTATTACTACAGGAGAGACGAGAAGCAGTGTCCTAACAATAATGATGTAATATTGTCATACCAGACACCCTGTCTGCACAGTGTGGGAGATGTGGGCGGAGTTTAACACAAACAGGAAGTGCCAGGCGAGGCAACTGCCACAGATAAGGGCGGTCATGTTGTGGCAGGCCAGTCGCTTGTTCCACCCGTTTGTTTACTTTCCTGGGCGATGCCCTAGCTGCCCCGCGGGCACAGTGGAAAACGTGACTGGGGTTTCTGGACTAGAGCCAAAGGTTCCTGCCTGTCTCGCTCAGGTCAATTAATCGCCCATTGGAGCGTCCAGCGTGTCCGCCGTCCTGGATACCCGCCCCCGTTGGAATGTGGCCGTGTGACGGGGACAGCGAAGTCCGGTCCGTTCCATCGCGTGTTGCTGCCTAGTTATAGTCTACGTTCCACTTGTGACAAACCCCCTCAGGTTTACAGTCAGTCACATATATGGATGTCATGGTACTGCCCGGATTCAATGCCAACAGCGTGCGTGCGTGCGTGCGTATGTATGTATGTATGTATGTATGTATGTATGTATGTATGTAGACACTATAATCAATAACAAGCTACTTTACAATATAGCTTGGACAGAGATGTTTGTAGATGGTTAGAAAATAGAGAAAAAGAAGGAAATTCCAACTCATCAGGTGCAGGACAGAAGAACGTATTCAAGAAAAAGATGACCTGACGATGATCCAACTCGGATCGAAGTGTTGTCTTTTTTATGCGTCAGTTTAAATCGCCATTGAAACATACCAGAGTTGCGGACATACTGTAAGGTTCCCATAGTTCAACAGAAGTTGAGCGATTAGTATCAGACTTACGTCAGAGGCTATGCCTTAAATGCCCAATGCATCTGTTTTTATCTCAATATCAAATCATTTCTGGGCAACAATTAAGTACCTTATTGTTATTTTTTTCAATTAAAATGGTAAAAAAAATATTAAAAAATAGCTTCTTAGCAAAGACACATTTCTCAAGCAAGAATTTTGTTAGGACTATGGTAGTGGTCTGAGTGAGGGGCCTAAGCTTTATGGGAGGGATATGGAACCTCAAAACTAGCTGTTATTGGCGGAGAGGTTTAAAACTCTCTTTGTTATTGGTCTATGGGCGGCAGGTAGCCTCAAGGTTAGTGTTGGGCCAGTAACCGAAAGGTCGCTGGTTCGAGTACCGGAGCCGACAAGGAGAAAAGTCTGCCGCTGTGCCCTTGATACTTAACTCTAATTGCTTCAGGGGCATTGTACGTGACCCTGGCCGTGACCCCACTCTCTGTGGGTGTCTCAGGGAGAGTTGGGATATGCAAGAAACACATTCCCATTATACACTTGTGTGTAACAGGAGAAATATAAGCACCCCCAAATTATTATTAACTATTGCCTGTCGCCAGGCAGTCCAATATCCATCCCACCTGAACAGGCAGAAATCACAGCCGGTCTTGTCAAACAGCTCTTACGTTAATACGGCATTATCAGCCTTTTCACAATTTCACACTATTATTCCAACCTCATAGTGTGGAAATACAGGTAACTGCCAAAATAAATGAACCAGCAACATAAAGTGTCATAATAGGGTGTTGGGCCACCACGAGGCACCTGAACACCTTCAATGTGCCTTGGCAAGTTGGCGTAGATTCTACAAGTGTCTGGAACTCTATAGGAGGGATGCGACACCATTCTTCCACGAGAAATGACATCATTTGGTGTTTTGTTGATGGTGGTGGAAACTGCTAGTTCAGGCGCCGCTCCAGAATCTCCAATAAGTGTTCAATTGGTTGAGATCTGGTGACTGAGATGGCCAGGGCATATGGTTTACATCGTTTTCATGCTCATCAAACCATTCAGTGAACACTTGTGCCCTGTGGATGGGGACTCCACTCCCATCAGGATAGACATGATTCACCATAGGTTGAAGGTGATCACTCAGAATGGCTGTGTATTAATTGACATTTACCTTGCCCTCTAAGGGATCGAGTGGACCTAAACCATGCTAGGAAAATGCACCCCACAGAGCCACCAGAACCTTCATTTACTCAAGGGTTTCTGTTATTTTGGCAGTTACCTGTATATATAAAACACAGATAAATCACGTTTTTGACAGCACTGGGCCTTTAATACTCTTAATATGCCCCCCTTTTATTGATTTTCATCACATCAACTGATAGGTAAATTAGACCATCAGTGGTCATCAAGGAAATAGGAGGAAAGGAACCAGTTGAAGACTATTTGTTCCAGGATCCCAGTGTAAACCTTGACACCTGACTGCAGAACTCAACTCCCACTGACATCCTCCCCTCCATCTTTCTAATTGGTCTCCTGTTGTCCCCGCGTCAGGAAAATCCAAGGCTTCATTTAGCTTTCATCTGTTTTCCTTCACTTTCAATTTCACTGTCCTCAGAAAGGCAATTCAGCCGGAACGACTGTTGGAGGAGCTGTCATGCACATTGAAGAGGAGAGAATTGTATTTTGTGGCAAAATGGGTTGAGTGGAAAGATCTGATATGATCCCAAAACTCCTTTACATCAACAGACCCTGGCCTGCTACAGTCCTACATAGAAACATGTTATGGACTGATTTGATATTTGATTTGCATGATAAGGAGGCAGCAAATTCTCTCACACACACAAGCCTCTGTGGTGTCACGTCATCTGCAGTAGCACATTTAACTAGTCTATTTTTACTATTTGGCTGAATAGGTCTGCTATTTCTGGGCAGTAATGTGGGTTACATCTGCTGCGGAGAAGTGGGTTTCAAATGAACCTCTTAATTATCACACGATTAATGAATCATTACTGACCAACCACCAGATGTTTCTACTTCTTCTCTACCTGAGATGTTCTTCTGAAAAGGGTTGCTACTAATCAAACGAAGAGAGGAAGAGAGGTCCTTAGCTAGACTCCGGCTGGTAAATGTTCAACAACACGGTTCCAGCCAACAGTCACCTCCCTTTGGAGGCAATTAGAGACTGTAGGAAGGGCTGAGGGAAATGTTTCTGCCTGGCTGCTGTGACTCTCAGACAGATTGTAACAGTAATAGGCTGCTTTGCTCTTCAAACTGACGGTGTGTTGAGCTAGATTGGGGAAGTAAGTAAGCGAGGAGTGATTGGAGGGCTTGTGATGTATTCAAGTGTGTGTGTGTGTGCCTATCTTTGTGTGTCCAGTATCTTATTTGTGTTTGTGTGATGTTAAATGCGATCCAGTTACCTGTGATCAGTGGCTTTGACGTTGTCGTCGTAATGACTCCTGGTGGTATTTGTATTTATTATGGATCCCCATTAGTTCCTGCTAAGGCAGCAGCTACTCTTCCTGGGGTTTATTATGGATCCCCATTAGTTCCTGCTAAGGCAGCAGCTACTCTTCCTGGGGTTTATTATGGATCCCCATTAGTTCCTGCTAAGGCAGCAGATACTCTTCCTGGGGTTTATTATGGATCCGCATTAGTTCCTGCTAAGGCAGCAGATACTCTTCCTGGGGTTTATTATGGATCCCCATTAGTTCCTGCTAAGGCAGCAGCTACTCTTCCTGGGGTTTATTATGGATCCACATTAGTTCCTGCCAAGGCAGCAGCTACTCTTCCTGGGGTTTATTATGGATCTCCATTAGTTCCTGCTAAAGCAGCAGCTACTCTTCCTGGGGTTTATTATGGATCCCCATTAGTTCCTGCTAAGGCAGCAGCTACTCTTCCTGGGGTCCAGCAAAATTAAGGCAGTTATACAATTTAATAAACATTACAATTCATTCATAGCAGATTTCACAACCTACTAAGTGTGTGCCCTCAGGCCCCTACTCCACTACCACATATATACAACACACTACTCCACTACCACATATATACAACACACTACTCCACTACCACATATATACAACACACTACTCCACTACCACATATATACAACACACTACTCCACTACCACATATCTACAACACACTACTCCACTACCACATATATACAACACACTACTCCACTACCACATATCTACAACACAAAATCCATGTGTACGTGTGCGTATGTTATCGTGTCTGTATGCATGTGTCTGTGCCTATGTTTGTGTTGCTTCACAGTCCCCATTAGGTGTATTTTGACCTGTTTTTAAATCTGATTCTACTGCTGCATTAGTTACCTGATGTGGAATACAGTTCCATGTCGTCATTTAAAATCTGATTCTACTGCTGCATTAGTTACCTGATGTGGAATACAGTTCCATGTCGTCATTTTAAATCTGATTCTACTGCTGCATTAGTTACCTGATGTGGAATACAGTTCCATGTTGTCATTTAAAATCTGATTCTACTGCTGCATTAGTTACCTGATGTGGAATACAGTTCCATGTCGTCATTTTAAATCTGATTCTACTGCTGCATTAGTTACCTGATGTGGAATACAGTTCCATGTCGTCATTTTAAATATGATTCTACCGCTGCATTAGTTACCAATTGTAATTTTCCTAAGTCCCTCTTTGTGGCACCTGACCACACGACTGAACAGTAGTCCAGGTCGACCAAACTAGGGCCTGTAGGACCTGCCTTGTTGATAGTGTTGTTAAGAAAGTAGAGCAGCGCTTTATTATGGACAGACTTCTCCCCATCTTAACTACTGTTTTATCAACATGTTTTCACCATGACAGTTTACAATCCAGGGTTACTCCAAGCAGTTTAGTCACCTCAACTTGCTCAATTTCCACATGATTTATTACAAGATTTAGTTGAGGTTTAGGGTTTAGTGAATGATTTGTCCAGAATACAATGCTTTTAGTTTTTGAAATGTAAAGGACTAACTCATTCCTGTGGTGTCCTCTGTACAGGATCCACCCCATCTTCATCCCCATCGTGCCACTCCTCATCAGGAACCACTGAGGAGATAGAGTTACGCAATTCAAACTCTGAGACAATAAAAACAACATACTGTAGAGTAAAGTACTGCACATGACTTGAATCACGACCGCTCTGAGATCGTTAGAGCAACACAGATTACGGGAATACTGACGTGTCTTGGAAGGCAGTTGAGAGATGGGCATGGCAGAATGGGAGGAAGATTTCATAACCCAGATATGTCAAATGCATCCTTCTCTCATCCGTTTAGCCGTAGCCAGCCATCCGTGGTCCAGTAGTCGGGCCTGTTTAGTCTAATCACATTGACTTCTTCCTCTCTGTGTGTGTGTGTGTGTGTGGATATGCATCCTGGCCTGACATCAATGTCTCTGCCACATCATCCATCTTACAGATGTAACAAGGGAAAAACAACGGCAAACAATTTCCATTTATCTCAAGTCAAAGCACTCATACAGAACAGACTGAACAGAACAGACTGCCTTATTCTAAAGCCATCTCTCTCATCTCTCATCTCTCTTCTCACCTCTTGATGGATCTTAAGCACTGATCTAGTATCAGCGTACCACAACCCAAACTCTTAATTCTTAATCTATCGCCAGTCCTCCATTCTAAACCTTTTGGGCTAAATTCCCTGACAGACTGCGTTCTAAAGCAGAGCCCACCCATTCCCTGACAGACAGGGGTCTAAAGCAGAGCCCACCCATTCCCTGACAGACAGGGGTCTAAAGCAGGGCCCACCCATTCCCTGACAGACTGGGGTCTATAGCAGAGCCCACCCATTCCCTGACAGACAGGGGTCTAAAGCAGAGCCCACCCATTCCCTGACAGACAGGGGTCTAAAGCAGAGCCCACCCATTCCCTGACAGACTGGGTTCTAAAGCAGGGCCCACCCATTCCCTGACAGACAGGACAGGGGTCTAAAGCAGAGCCCACCCATTCCCTGACAGACTGGGTTCTAAAGCAGAGCCCACCCATTCCCCATTCCCTGACAGACTGAGTTCTAAAGCAGGGCCCATCCATTCCCTGACAGACTGGGTTCTAAAGGGCAGAGCCCACCCATTCCCTGACAGACTGGGTTCTAAAGCAGAGCCCACCCATTCCCTGACAGACTGGGGTCTAAAGCAGGGCCCACCCATTCCCTGACAGACAGGGTTCTAAAGCAGAGCCCACCCATTCCCTGACAGACAGGGGTCTAAAGCAGAGCCCACCCATCACTGCATCACTCTGTTGACCTCTGCACAGCTAGATCCATACCTTGGCCAAATGAGAGGCTGAATTTTGAGCCTTGCAGATGTGGTAACACACACTCTGGTATACACAGAGACACAGATGGCATCAATGCACACACACTCTGGTATACACAGAGACACAGATGGCATCAAATCAAAATCAAATCAAATTTATTTATATAGCCCTTCCATAGCTGATATCTCAAAGTGCTGTACAGAAACCCAGCCTAAAACCCCAAACAGCAAGCAATGCAGGTGTAGAAGCACGGTGGCTAGGAAAAACTCCCTAGAAAGGCCAAAACCTAGGAAGAAACCTAGAGAGGAACCAGGCTATGTGGGGTGGCCAGTCCTCTTCTGGCTGTGCCGGGTGGAGATTATAACAGAACATGGCCAAGATGTTCAAATGTTCATAAATGACCAGCATGGTCGTATAATAATAAGGCAGAACAGTTGAAACTGGAGCAGCAGCACGGTCAGATGGACTGGGGACAGCAAGGAGTCATCATGTCAGGTAGTCCTGGGGCATGGTCCTAGGGCTCAGGTCCTCCGAGAGAGAGAAGGAGAGAATTAGAGAACGCACACTTAGATTCACACAGGACACCGAATAGGACAGGAGAAGTACTCCAGATATAACAAACTGACCCTAGCCCCCCGACACATAAACTACTGCAGCATAAATACTGGAGGCTGAGACAGTAGGGGTCAGGAGACATGGTGGACCCATCCGAGGACACCCCCGGACAGGGTCAAACAGGAAGGATATAACCCCACCCACTTTGCCAAAGCACAGCCCCCACACCACTAGAGGGATATCTTCAACCACCAACTTACCATCCTGAGACAGGGCCGAGTATAGCCCACAAAGATCTCCGCCATGGCACAACCCAAGGGGGGGCGCCAACCCAGACAGGATGACCACATCAGTGAATCAATCCACTCAGGTGACGCACCCCTTCCAGGGACGGCATGAGAGAGCCCCAGTAAGCCAGTGACTCAGCCCCTGTAATAGGGTTAGAGGCAGAGAATCCCAGTGGAAAGAGGGGAACCGGCCAGGCAGAGACAGCAAGGGCGGTTCGTTGCCCCAGAGCCTTTCCGTTCACCTTCCCACTCCTGGGCCAGACTACACTCAATCATATGACTCACTGAAGAGATGAGTCTTCAGTAAAGACTTAAAGGTTGAGACCGAGTTTGCGTCTCTGACATGGGTAGGCAGACCGTTCCATAAAAATGGAGCTCTATAGGAGAAAGCCCTGCCTCCAGCTGTTTGCTTAGAAATTCTAGGGACAATTAGGAGGCCTGCGTCTTGTGACCATAGCGTACGTGTAGGTATGTACAGCAGGACCAAATCAGAGCGATAGGTAGGAGCAAGCCCATGTAATGCTTTGTAGGTTAGCAGTAAAACCTTGAAATCAGCCCTTGCTTTGACAGGAAGCCAGTGTAGAGAGGCTAACACTGGAGTAATATGATCAAATTTTTTGGTTCTAGTCAGGATTCTAGCAGCCGTATTTAGCACCAACTAAAGTTTATTTAGTGCTTTATCCGGGTAGCCGGAAAGTAGAGCATTGCAGTAGTCTAACCTAGAAGTGACAAAAGTATGGATTAATTTTTCTGCATCATTTTTGGACAGAAAGTTTCTGATTTTTGCAATGTTACGTAGATGGAAAAAAGCTGTCCTTGAAATGGTCTTGATATGTTCTTCAAAAGAGAGATCAGGGTCCAGGGAAATGCCGAGGTCCTTCACAGTTTTATTTGAGATGACTGTACAACCATTAAGATTAATTGTCAGATTCAACAGAAGATCTCTTTGTTTCTTGGGACCTAGAACAAGCATCTCTGTTTTGTCCGAGTTTAAAAGTAGAAAGTTTGCAGCCATCCACTTCCTTATGTCTGAAACACATGCTTCTAGCAAGGGCAATTTTGGGGCTTCACCATGTTTCATTGAAATGTACAGCTGTGTGTCATCCGCATAGCAGTGAAAGTTAACATTATGTTTTCGAATAACATCCCCAAGAGGTAAAATATATCGTGAAAACAATAGTGGTCCTAAAACGGAAGCTTGAGGAACACCGAAATTTACAGTTGATTTGTCAGAGGACAAACCATTCACAGAGACAACTGATATCTTTCCGACAGATAAGATCTAAACCAGGCCAGAACTTGTCCGTGTAGACCAATTTGGGTTTCCAATCTCTCCAAAAGAATGTGGTGATCGATGGTATCAAAAGCAGCACTAAGGTCTAGGAGCACGAGGACAGAGGGCCAAGCACAGGAAGCAGCTCTTTCAGTAGTTTAGTTGGAATAGGGTCCAGTATGCAGCTTGAAGGTTTAGAGGCCATGATTATTTTCATCATTGTGTCAAGAGATATATTACTAAAACACTTGAGCGTCTCTCTTGATCCTAGGTCCTGGGAGAGTTGTGCAGACTCAGGAC
Source organism: Oncorhynchus tshawytscha (assembly GCF_018296145.1). Classification (NCBI taxonomy): domain Eukaryota; kingdom Metazoa; phylum Chordata; class Actinopteri; order Salmoniformes; family Salmonidae; genus Oncorhynchus; species Oncorhynchus tshawytscha. The sequence continues at coordinate 989,222 of NC_056443.1, read as the reverse complement.
AACTGAGCTTCGAAGGAATACGCAGATTTAAAGAGGAGTCCGTAATTTGCTTTCTAATAATCATGATCTTTTCCTCAAAGAAGTTCATGAATTTATCACTGCTAAAGTGAAAGTCATCCTCTCTTGGGGAATGCTGCTTTTTAGTTAGCTTTGCGACAGTATCAAAAAGGAATTTCGGATTGTTTTTATTTTCCTCAATTAAGTTTGAAAGATAGGATGATCGAGCAGCAGTAAGGGCTCTTCGGTACTGCACGGTACTGTCTTTCCAAGCTAGTCGGAAGACTTCCAGTTTGGTGTGGCGCCATTTCCATTCCAATTTTCTGGAAGCTTGCTTCAGAGCTCGGGTATTTTCTGTGTACCAGGGAGCTAGTTTCTTATGAGAAATGTTTTTAGTTTTTAGGGGTGCAACTGCATCTAGGGTATTGCGCAAGGTTAAATTGAGTTCCTCAGTTAGGTGGTTAACTGATTTTTGTCCTCTGGCGTCCTTGGGTAGACAGAGGGAATCTGGAAGGACATCAAGGAATCTTTGTGTAGTCTGTGAATTTATAGCACGACTTTTGATGTTCCTTGGTTGGGGTCTGAGCAGATTATTTGTTGCAATTGCAAACGTAATAAAATGGTGGTCCGATAGTCCAGGATTATGAGGAAAAACATTAAGATCCACAACATTTATTCCATGGGACAAAACTAGGTCCAGCGTATGACTGTGACAGTGAGTGGGTCCAAAGACATGTTGGACAAAACCCACTGAGTCGATGATGGCTCCGAAAGCCTTTTGGAGTGGGTCTGTGGACTTTTCCATGTGAATATTAAAGTCACCAAAGATTAGAATATTATCTGCTATGACTACAAGGTCCGATAGGAATTCAGGGAACTCAGTGAGGAACGCTGTATATGGCCCAGGAGGCCTGTAAACAGTAGCTATAAAAAGTGATTAAGTAGGCTGCATAGATTTCATGACTAGAAGCTCAAAAGACGAAAACGTCATTTTTTTTTTTTGTAAATTGAAATTTGCTATCGTAAATGTTAGCAACACCTCCGCCTTTGCGGGATGCACTGGGGATATGGTCACTAGTGTAGCCAGGAGGTGAGGCCTCATTTAACACAGTAAATTCATCAGGCTTAAGCCATGTTTCAGTCAGGCCAATCACATCAAGATTATGATCAGTGATTAGTTCATTGACTATAATTGCCTTTGATGTAAGGGATCTAACATTAAGTAGCCCTATTTTGAGATGTGAGGTATCATGATCTCTTTCAATACTGACAGGAATGGAGGTGGTCTTTATCCTAGTGAGATTGCTAAGGCGAACACCGCCATGTTTAGTTTTGCCCAACCCAGGTCGAGGCACAGACACGGTCTCAATGGTGATAGCTGAGCTGACTACACTGACTATGCTAGTGGCAGACTCCGCTATGCTGGCAGGCTGGCTAACAGAGCTAATGGTGGGAAGCTTCGGCGTCTCAGACCCCGTAACGAGAGGAGTAGAGACCAGAGAAGACTCGGCCTCTGACTCCGACTCGCTGCTTAATGGGGAAAACCGGTTGAAAGTTTCTGTCGGCTGAATGAGCGACACCGGTTGAGCGTTCCTACAGCATTTCCTTCCAGAAACCGTGAGAAAGTTGTCCGGCTGCGGGGACTGTGCCAGGGGATTTATACTACTATCTGTACTTACTGGTGGCACAGACGCTGTTTCATCCTTTCCTACACTGAAATTACCCTTGCTTAACGATTGCGTCTGAAGCTGGGCTTGCAGCACAGCTATCCTCGCCGTAAGGCGAGTACAGCGACTGCAATTAGAAGGCATCACGTTAATGTTACTACTTAGCTTCGGCTGTTGGAGGTCCTGACGAAAAGTGTCCAGATAAAGCGTCCGGAGTGAAAAAGTTGAGGGAAAAAAAAAAAATTATAATAATAATAAAACGGTAATTAAAAAGTAAAAACCGTAAAGTTGTCAGGTAGCAAAATAGGTTGGCAACAAAATGCACAGCAACTCGAAAACAAGTCATACACAGAGACAAGTTGGCATCAATACACACACACACTAGCATACACAGAGACACACATGCATCAATACACACACGCACACACACACACACACTAGCATACACAGAGACACACATGGCATCAATACACACACGCACACACACACACTAGCATACACAGAGACACACATGGCATCAATACACACATACACACTGGCATAAACAGAGACACAGATGGCAATACACACACACACTGGCATACACAGAGACAGAGACACAGTTGGCATCAATACATGGCACACACACACTGGCATAAACAGAGACACAGATGGCATCAATACACACACACACACTGGCATACACAGAGACAAACTTGGCATCAATACACACACTCTGGCGTGCACAGACACACACAGGGCATCAATACACACACACACACTGGCATACACAGAGACACACATGGCATCAGTACACACACACTCTGGCATACACAGAGACACACATAGCATCAGTACACACACACTCTGGCGAACACAGAGAGACACAGGGCATCAATACACACACTAGCATACACAGAGACACACATGGCATCAATACACACACACACACACACACACTGGCATACACAGAGACACACATGGCATCAAGACACACAGAGACACACACAGAGACACACATAGCATCAGTACACACACACTCTGGCGAACACAGAGAGACACAGGGCATCAATACACACACTAGCATACACAGAGACACACATGGCATCAATACACACACACACACACACACACTGGCATACACAGAGACACACATGGCATCAATACACAGAGACACACATGGCATCAATATACACACCCACTGGGTAGTGGGCTCCTGGTTCAGAAGCCGACAGGTCTTATCCCTGTCAGGAGAGTATTATCTACAACCCTCAGCAGGCTCAGTTAACTCTATTCAACCCTACACTACTGTCTCACTATATACAACCTCAGTTAACGCTATTCAACCCTACACTACTGTCTCACTATAGACAACCTCAGTTAACTCTATTCAACCCTACACTACTGTCTCACTATAGTTGATACAACCTCAGTTAACTCTATTCAACCCTACACTACTGTCTCACTATAGACAACCTCAGTTAACTCTATTCAACCCTACACTACTGTCTCACTATAGACAACCTCAGTTAACTCTATTCAACTACACTACTGTCTCACTATAGTTGATACAACCTCAGTTAACTCTATTCAACCCTACACTACTGTCTCACTATAGTTGATACAACCTCAGTTAACTCTATTCAACTACACTACTGTCTCACTATATACAACCTCAGTTAACTCTATTCAACTACACTACTGTCTCACTATAGACAACCTCAGTTAACTCTATTCAACCCTCCACTACTCTCTCACTATAGTTGATACAACCTGAGTTAACTCTATTCAACTACACTACACAACTACACTACTGAGTAACGAGCTCTGCACAAAGTGAGAGGGGGACAGTTAACGAGGGGCTGGTACTCCCACTACACACAAGTGCACATACACATCCTTACCAATGGCAGAGTTCTGTGCTTATTCCCAAACCCCCAAGGGTGCGAATAAGGAAATTCATGCACACACACACACCTCTCTCTCTCTCTCTCTCTCTCTGCACCAAACACAGAGAGGAGCAGGGCTATTAGAACTGTACTCACACTGCTGATACCATTTTGTCTGGTCATCACAATGTTACATAAACCACTATATTAGCACCTCACATGGACGATCCTGGTGATCAGCTAATGTTAGGGATAATGAGAGGGGGGGGGTGTTGAGGGCTGTTATCTTCTTATATATATCACACTGTGCCTACGTTCTTATAATCATAGCTTATTGTATCCATATAATTTCCTGCTTAGTTATTACCTTTACCTGAACTGATCTGTTCTTACATTGATTGTCTCTAGGTTCTAATGTCCATCTGTCTGTTAGCAGTGCTAAGGTTTATCCCTCTCTCCACTCTTAGAGGAGATTCCTAATGTGTGTGTGTATAATGGGTGGCAGGATTATTTATAGATCTTGTTTGTGTACCCTCTTGACTTGGTTTTCTCTCTCTCTGTGTGTGTGGTGTGTGTGTGGTGTGTGTGTGTGTGTGTGTGTGTGTGTGTGTGTGTGTGTGTGTGTGTGTGTGTGTGTCCAAGTGCATATTTTTAGGTGCGATTCGCCACAGCTCCAGTATTAAAAGGATCTGGCTCAGTTCCTCTGCTTTGCATGGTTGGACACACAACACACACACACACACACACACACACACACACACACACACACACACACACACACACACACACACACACACAGAAAGAGAGAGAAAGAGACAGGCTGTGAGAAACCCTAGAGACTTCCAAAGAGGAATGTTTCATCAGATCTCTGACACCATGCCCAGACCAGACTCGCGCGTCCGCCATCGTTCATAAATAGATTTGATCCCTCTACACCAAACGAGATCACGACATGCAGGTTGAAATATCAAAATATATTAATTTGGGGACAGGTCGAAAAGCATTAAACATTTATGTCAATTTAGCTAGCTTGCGGTTGCTAGCTAATTTGTCCTATTTTGCTAGATTGCTGTTGCTAGCTAATTTGTCCTGGGATATAAACGTTGAGTTGTTATTTTACCTGAAATGCACAAGGTCCTCTACTCTGACAATTAATCCACACATAAACGATCAACCTAATTGTTTCTAGTCATCTCTCCTCCTTCCAGGATTGTTCGTCTTTGGACTTTATGTGGTGATTGACATCTAACTTTCATGGAATTATCACGACTGACTGACCGACCTCAGTTCATCTCAATCACCCACGTGGGTATAACCAATGAGGAGATGGCATGTGGGTATCTGCTTCTATAAACTAATGAGGAGATGGGAGAGGCAGGACTTGCACCGCGTTCAGCGTCACAAATAGAACTGACTTTTATTTTAGAGCTTGGCAACGCAGATGCGAGCGAGCAGTGTGGGTGCAATGATTGAATAACATGTACAGTGGGGCAAAAACGTATTTAGTCAGCCACCAATTGTACAAGTTCTCCCACTTAAAAAAGATGAGAGGCCTGTAATTTTCATCATAGGTACACTTCAACTATGATAGACAAAATTAGGAAAATAAATCCAGAATATCACATTGTAGGATTTTTAATGAATTTATTTGCAAATTATGATGGAAAATAAGTTTTTGGTCAATAACAAAAGTTTATCTCAATACTTTGCTATATACCCTTTGTTGGCAATGACAGAGGTCAAACGTTTTCTGTAAGTCTTCACAAGGTTTTCACACACTGTTGCTGGTATTTTGGCCCATTCCTCCATGCAGATCTCCTCTAGAGCAGTGATGTTTTGGGGCTGTTGCTGGGTAACACGGACTTTCAACTCCCTCCAAAGATTTTCTATGGGTTTGAGATCTGGAGACTGGCTAGGCCACTCCAGGACCTTGAAATGCTTCTTACGAAGCCACTCCTTCGTTGCCCGGGCAGTGTGTTTGGGATCATTGTCATGCTGAAAGACCCAGCTTTGTTACTTTGGTCCCAGCTCTCTGCAGGTCATTCACTAGGCCCCCTCTAGTGGTTCTGGGATTTTTGCTCACCGTTCTTGTGATCATTTTGACCCCACGGGGTGAGATCTTGCGTGGAGCCCCAGATCGAGGGAGATTATCAGTGGTCTTGTATGTCTTCCATTTCCTAATAATTGCTCCCACAGTTGATTTCTTCAAACCAAGCTGCTTACCTATTTCAGATTCAGTCTTCCCAGCCTGGTGCAGGTCTACAATTTTGTTTCTGATGTCCTTTGACAGCTCTTTGGTCTTGGCCATAGTGGAGTTTGGAGTGTGACTGTTTGAGGTTGTGGACAGGTGTCTGTTATACTCATAAGTTCAAACAGGTGCCATTAATACAGGAGGACAGAGGAGCCTCTTAAAGAAGAAGTTACAGGTCTGTGAGAGCCAGAAATCTTGCTTGTTTGTAGGTGACCAAATACTTATTTTCCACCATAATTTGCAAATAAATTCATAAAAAATCCTACAATGTGATTTTCTGGATTTTTTTTCTCATTTTGTCTGTCATAGTTGAAGTGTACCTATGATGAAAATTACAGGCCTCATCTTTTTAAGTGGGAGAACTTGCACAAGTGGGAGAACTTGCACAATTGTTGGCTGACTAAATACTTTTTTGCCCCACTGTATGTGTACATTTATTTTGCAACGCTCGCGCACGCGACACGGGCCATGTGGTCAGCATGTGAGACTTCACCCTCCAAGGTGCATGATGTCTGGCAGACCAATTGAGCCTTTGCTAAGCCCCGCCCCAACATTTTTGGTAACCAATCGCAGCACTCCAATGGATAGGAACTGTCGTTGAGTCCGACGCCTCGAACAAGCTCACGTTTAAATCTCATGAAAGCCAGTGAGGCCTGTGGCAAAAAGTGACCGTTTTCTTCGAAAAACGTTAACCCTAAACCTAACTAACTGAACAGTGGACCAGGAGTATCCTACTTGCAACTGTGATTCCTGAAATGCAGAGCCAGTTGATGGAGTATTTTTCAATTCCGAAATTATACTTTTGTTATATTGTTTGCTAGCTCAGCTGATTAGTTAGCTCTGTCTGATTGGCCACCAAATAATGATATTGCTAGCTAGCCACTTAATATAACTTGTTTTCTAGCTAAGTTAAGCTAGCTAAGTTAGCAATGCTATGAATACAACTTTCATCTGCTGCCGACATCAGGATACTAGAGCACTATACTAGAGCACTATACTAGAGCACTATACTAGAGCACTATACTAGAGCACTATACTAGAGCACTAGTTAGCTCCAAAAGAGGTTATAGCTTTGATTGAATGCTGACAGTGAATTCAGAGCCATTCAGTGACTAGCTACACGACAAACGTCATTTTACCAGGTTCCTGTGAAGCACTTGTAATTAAAGTCCACCACAACATACTGTACCCAAGAGCTTCCTGATGGGGAAGTGTGTGTTTCATTTCACTGTGTATTAGAAACACAGCGTGAGATCATTGTGATGGGATTTATCCAGTGGTTGATCAGGCAGTATAATTATGCTCTCACTTCTGCCAGCATACACTATTTAATCTCCATCACTGTCATATACACACACACACACACACACGCACACGCACATATGGAGCTTAGAGTGATGAGAAATCGAAGCCGGTAGGATAGGAGGGTGAAGAGAGACAGACAGTCATATTAGGTTTCATTAAAACTGGATATAGCTACAATACCTCATCCTCCAATTTCCTGCCCTTCCCACTCTTGCTCAATGCAATCAGAATATTGCATCACTGTGCACAGGCTTATTGGGTTAGTTTTGTAGACTTCATACTAATGGGAATACGTTGCATTCTCAAAATGTATATTTCAATGAGTATTAGTAGTAATCTTGGGCGATGAAATGTGTGTATGTTTGCCTGATCAACAGTCTACTCCCTCAATTTACATTTTGGACCAAACAAACACATGAGCCTCGTGATGCACGGGATGGCAACGGCTAGTCAGGGTTACCGTGGTAACACAGTGGTGGCATGTTAGCCAACGATGTCGGGTCTAACGCTGGGTTCAAGTCATTTCCCCCGAGCTGCCGTGCTTCAAAGTAGAAACACAAACAGTCTAAACCACGCAGTTTATTAAAACATGTGGGTTGAATCACCTCGGGGTTGCTTCGTTCGTGGTCTATTTGTGATTGAAGAGATTGACCATACTGTACTGCATTTCTGACCCTGGCTGACCTCCACGGTCTGAATTGCCATTGGTGCTTTTAAGAGCATCTAAATGAACTCAGCCACGGTTCAAATCACATGGTTGATGTGAAAATAGATCTAGCTATATATATGTGTAAAACCACTAATTAATCCAACCATTGAAATTACATTGGTTCAAGGCCTCCCGAATGGCGCAGTGGTCTAAGGCACTGCATCGCAGTGATTCTGGGTTCAAGCCCAGAATCTGTGGCAGCCGGCCGCGACCGGGGGACCCATGGAGCGGTGCACAATTGACCCAGTGTCGTCTGGGTTAGGGGAGGGTTTGGCCGGCAGGGATGTCCCTGTCCCATCGCACACCAGCAACTCCTGTGGTGGGCCGGGTGCAGTGCATGCTGAGACGGTCGCCAGGTGTACGGTGTTTCCTCCGACACATTGGTGCGGTTGGCTTCCGGGTTAATTGGGCAATGTGTCAAGAAGCAGTGCGGCTTGGTTGGGTTGTGTTTCGGAGGAACGAATGGTTCTCGACCTTCGCCTCTCCCGAGTCTGTACGGGAGTTGCAGTGATGAAACCAGACTGTAACTACCCAATTGGGATACCAGGAAATTGGGGAGAAAAAGGGCTAAAAAATAAATAAATGATACATTGGTTCTGCTATAAGTCCTACGGCTGTCCTACGGCTGTATTGTATGGTATCTACAGTGCCACTGTATCATATGCAGGTAGTTATGGAGTGTGTATGGTTTAGTCCATTAGGCCATTAGTGTTGATGATAATGGTAATGTAGGGACAGGTAAAGGTAAAGGGGTAATCTGTTTGGGGGGGAAATGAGTGGAGATGGGGATCTAAAGCATTGCGCGATGGGTTTAAAGAGACTAATTTATCATCCCCCACACCTCCTCAGCCACAACCCCCCTTCTCCTCCTTTACTCAAGCCTTTCTTTACCCCCTCCTCCACTTCCCTCTTATCTCATTGACCTTGCTTTGCTCTCTGCAGCTGGAGTGTGTCTTTGAAAGGGATGAGATTGGCATAGTGTTATCGTACACACACACACACATACCCGTCAAGGGCGAAGGTGACACAACAAGCGTATTCTGAATCAATGGAAGCTCATTGGTTTTGGTTGTGATTTGCACGTCTCCAACATTGAAAAGCTGTGCCTTACTTACACATCTCTGAAACAGAAGGCTTTGACGGGTGGACATTCTCCTTCATAGCCGAGGGATAGGCGACAATGTATTATAGTACCGAGTGTCCTGCACTCTTTTCACATTTGAATCTCCGCTGGGGGTGTTTGGCGACGTAGGAGGTTCACTTGTTTTGTCGCTGCAGGATTCTGCACAAGACAAATGCATGGATTGTATCTGCACTGGAACAGAAGGAAACAGCAGAGTTCTCTCCCTCCCCAGTTTTCATCCCTGCTTTGATAATCACCAGCTTCATCCTGACAGAGACATTTTAGCCCTCCACAACCACCCCTACAGGAGGAGGGAAGGAGGGTGGATGGATGGCTGGAGGGAGGGAGGGAGGGAGCCTAAATGACGAGGCGCATGTTCAGCATCCATGAACAGGGGATGTGGAGGAGAAAGGAGCGGATGGTCCCATAGGATTGGTGTTTGCTGTTGGAATACTGATACAGACCACAGAGTATTCCCTCCTACACTCTTAGAACAAAAAAGGTGCTATTTAAAACCTTCTTCGGATGTCCCAATAGGATAACCCTCTATTTAGAACCCTTTCCACTGAGGGTTCTATCTAAAACCAAAAATGGTTTCTCTTATGGGGACAGCCGAAGAACCTTTTTGTACTTTCCATCCAACCGGTTGACTTTATCTGCATACTGTCTGTCACCGTGCAGAAAACGGGCCAGAGCACAACACAGTCATAATACAACACAACACAGTCATAATACAACACAACACAGTCATAATACAACACAACACAGTCATAATAGTAACTAAACAGCAGCCCTGGACACAACACAGTCATAATAGTAACTAAACAGCAGCCCTGGACACCACACAGTCATAATACAACACAACACACTATATTTCACATAGGGGACATCTAGATATAGAAAAACAATGCATCGGTGTACTGATTCAAAATGAGAAATAAATAATAAATATTACACATGACCAAGAATATCCTAAAACACTGCGCACTACCACAGCTATCCCTAGACATAACGAACGAAACCAATGCTGCCAATGGGATTCTCCTCCAAAGTTGTGCCCATGCCCAGACACAACACAGTGTGCTGTGTTGCAGTAAACACAACCAAATAAACTATTCTTCTCACTATCGCTCATCCGTATATTCATCAAAGATAATCAGTCCCTCAGGATTGTTGCTGATATTTGCAGGCTAAGGTGCTTGATTTAGCTGCAGCAACTCTGACATTCTGCACTGATTCTGTCTAATTTATTGTGAAACAGCTGACGAGGGAAAATGTTTGTTGACGTGTAGGTTGATTGAACCATATTATGCAGTAAATGTACGGTGGTGATTGGTTGAAATTGTGTGCCTTCTTTTTGTACTGCGGCGATGGGTCAGTGTTATGCGATAATATTGCGGTGATTCGACTGTTTTATGCAAAAATAGTGCAGTGATTGGTCAAATTTGGTCAAATGTCCCTGGGAACTGTTGATTTTTCCAAAACATTTGCGATCGGGGAATCCTGGAGGGACTGACTGATGGCATGTCAAGTGGCAACATTAAAAGGCGTTACGGGGTTTATGCACCAACGATATGCTTATGCTCTCTATCATACGTAGTTGGCTTTTAGTAATGGTGTGCTGAAAGTGACAGAAATGTGTAATAATGATGATAATTGCATACATTCCAGTGCATAGATATATGCAATAGTAGGCCCCTGTACCATTCTCCTGTGACACTGCCTTCTGGTTGGCCATAATCGTCTCATCATTGTATCACCTGACCTTTGACCCCCCTATGATCGATGCGCCTGTACGGGGGGGAGGGGCTTCCTGAGGTTTATTATGAATACAGACTCCAGACAGGGCCAGCGTCGCTACAGTGGCGGTGGGGGTTGGCGCCGGGCTACGGGTACTCCCTCAATGTCATGTGAAAGTGATACTAACTACCCCCCCCCACACTACAGTACCTCTCTCTCCTCCCCCACCCCTTCAGGCACAGTGGAGCGTTCCAATATCATCTGTTTATAAAAAAATAAAACAACCACTGCATCATTTTTAGGGTCTGTTCTAAAGAGGTGGAATTGCGTCTTTCCTTCCTTCCGATCCTCCTTCCTTGGAGTGATCATGTATGATAGGGACATGATAGGGGACAGTGTGGTTTCCACTACTTTGCGTTCACCAAGTGATTATCTCAAGGAAGGAGAATAATAAAGATGCAATAGAGATGTAAGTATTTGAACTGGGACTTGGGCTATATTAGCTAGAGAGAGGTTTGTGGCGACTCATGGCTGCCATTTCAGAGATGCCATTTCAGAGATCATTCACTTTCTTCAGCCTTTTTCTTGAACAGACTGAAGACCCCATTTGGTTTGAATGATTGATCACATCCATTGATTGTCATTTAGCCTGCCCATCACTAATACTAAATCAATATGTCTGTTGATGTGTTGGAGACTTACCTCCGGGTGTTGGTGAGTTAACCCTTAGAGTTCTATCGTCTGTCCTGGTGGTGGTGTTTGCTCCCAGTCGTTCCTCCACAGGCCCTGCTTTGGCCTCGGAAACACCCAGGTCTGGTGAACTCTGACTGGGCTGAGTTTCGGTGACCGGGGCCTCTTTAGTTCCAATGTCGGTGCTTACGGTCGAGGCCAGACGTCTTGTGGTGACCCTGGTTTGTGGAGACGTGGATGGGGTGCCAGAGTCAAAGGGTTGTCTGGTCAGTGTGGTCTCTACCTGTGTTAGGTTGACGGTGATCCTTGGTGGAGTTGTGACCAGGGTTGTGGGGACTGTGGTTTGTGGGGACGTTAGGTGTGGGACAGAGGCTGTGAGAGGGTCACCCTGGGGAACTAGTTCATCTTGGATCTTCGTTTCCTTGGGGAAAGATTTAGTGGTGACACTCCAACTGTGCTTTGGCGTTTGGGATGTTTCTGTTGACAGGTATGCGTGTGTTATTGTCTTTGGCAGTATGTTTGTGCGGGTGAGACTATCGGAGGATATATCAACCCCCTGTGACATATAAATAGAGGATATGGAATCTAAGACAGCGGTTATAGAATCTAAGATCTCTTGGATGTTTGGTTGTGTGTTCTTGTTAGGAGTGACTGTCTGTGGGTTTGTTACTGTTCTTATCTCAGTGGAGCTCGGGTGACCTTCAGTCCAAGAGGTGATGGTGGAGGACTGAGGGCTTTTATTAATACTCTCCTCCACAGACCCTGAATGTCCCGGTGAATTCTCAGGCTCCGTTCGTCCCTCCGTTTGTCTCTCTGTTGGTCCCTTTGTTGGTCCCTCTGTTGGTCCCTCTGTTGGTCCCTCTGTTGGTCTCTCTATCAGTCCCTTTGACAGTTCCTTTGTTGGTCCCTCTGATGGTGTGGTCCTTTGGGGCCCTGCATTCTTAGTCTGTGACTTCCCTCCAAACGGGTTGAGCGAAGAAAACGGAAACGACGGCGCCGCCGGGAGTGATGGGATCCTGGGCCAATAGGACCATCCCTTACTGGCAGGCGGTCCTGTCGGCTTCATAAGATCCGCCTCTTCATCAGCAAACACCGTCGTGTGGAGAAGAATGGCGAGGAGAGAGCACCATAAGCACAAAGCCATCATCTGGTGAAGGTGATGCATGTTGCCGACAGTGAAGCGGAGCGGCTAGTTAGGCACCGGTCACATACTGTCCTCCATTCCCCGGGCCCCCTAGGGCACGTTGGCTCGCTCTCCTGTGAAGTGACCTAAAACACAGATGCACACAGGACATTGAGTGACATACTTTCACTTTGTCACAGTACAGTTAGTTTGACTTGATACATGGATATGTGTTGTTGAGCTGAAATGTGTCTGCTGGCTTGTTTTCCTGGAGAGGTTATTTAAACGGGACGTTTCTGCTCTGTTTCATTTCATGCTTGACCTGTTTTTTGTCTGTTTTTCCAGAGAATATAATATCACATGTTGATGATGTTATACGACCCATAATACAGCAGGGCAGCCATTAAAATGGACTGCTGAAGTTAGCAGGCCGGGAAAATGTTGTCCACAACAAATCACCACAAGAACCACGATGTTATTGGACACATATACTTAGTGGTGTCAGATTCTGAGGTCAGTATTTGTGTTAGGAAGTTATGTGTCATTCATATGTATACTTGGTAAGAGTCTTTGGACAACCAAACATGAAATATACATCTGACCAATCACAAAAGAGACTTTCCAGATGTCATGTATTTCCTCAGCACTTTAGTTAGCGCTAACTTTTACATAATGTGTGTGTGTGGGGGGGGGGTCCGTCCTCTGTATAGAAATGGAAGGGGAACTCTTTTCTTGGAGGGTAGGAACGGGTGGTTCAAAGTCTCTGTCCAGTTGCCTCAGTGAAGAGATTGGAGCACTGATGGAATTTTCCATTGAGAACAACCTGTGTGCTTTAGTTGTGTTTGAACCCACCTCCCTCCAACTCTCTTTCATTCCCTGTTTGATTTGTTCTTTAAAACGGGGAGAAACCCCCTGGTTAAGTGAGAGTGTGTTTTCCTGTAGTGAGAGAATAACATCAGTATTCAAGACAATCAGCCATTTACTCTCTCCTGCTCTTCATCAAGCTCTTTCCTTCTTTCCCTGCAAATAAATTCCTCTGCTTTTCATCTCTCACCCCTTTTTCAGTACCTCCCCCTCTATCTCCTTCACTCCTTTACACCTCTCCATTTATTTCCCCATACCTCTATCTCTGTTACTCTGTCCTATGCTACATCTCTCTCTCTTGTCCTATGCTACATCTCTCTCTCTCTGTTACTCTGTCCTATGCTACATCTCTCTCTCTCTCTGTTACTCTGTCCTATGCTACATCTCTCTCTCTGTTCTGTTACTCTGTCCTATGCTACATCTCTCTCTCTCTGTTCTTGTCCTATGCTACATCTCTCTCTCTCTGTTACTCTGTCCTATGCTACATCTCTCTCTCTCTCTCTGTTACTCTGTCCTATGCTACATCTCTCTCTCTCTGTTACTCTGTCCCATGCTACATCTCTCTCTCTCTCTGTTACTCTGTCCTATGCTACATCTCTCTCTCTGTGTTACTCTGTCCTATACAACATCTCTCTCTGTTACTCTGTCCCATGCTACATCTCTCTCTCTCTCTGTTACTCTGTCCCATGCTACATCTCTCTCTCTCTGCTACTCTGTCCCATGCTACATCTCTCTCTCTCTGTTACTCTGTCCCTTGCTACATCTCTCTCTCTCTCTGTTACTCTGTCCCATGCTACATCTCTCTCTCTCTCTCTGTTACTCTGTCCTATGCTACATCTGTCTCTGTTACTCTGTCCTATGCAACATCTCTCTCTCTCTCTCTGTTACTCTGTCCCATGCTACATCTCTCTCTCTCTCTGTTACTCTGTCCCATGCTACATCTCTCTCTCTCTGTTACTCTGTCCTATGCTACATCTCTCTCTCTCTGTTACTCTGTCCTATGCTACATCTCTCTCTCTCTGTTACTCTGTCCTATGCTACATCTCTCTTTGTTACTCTGTCCCATGCTACATCTCTCTCTCTCTCTGTTACTCTGTCCCATGCTACATCTCTCTCTCTGTTACTCTGTCCCATGCTACATCTCTCTCTCTCTCTCTGTTACTCTGTCCCATGCTACATCTCTCTCTCTCTGTTACTCTGTCCCATGCTACATCTGTCTCTCTTTGTTACTCTGACCCATGCTACATCTCTCTCTATCTCTGTTACTCCATCCCATGCTACATCTCTCTCTCTGTCCCATGCTACATCTCTCTCTGTTACTCTGTCCTATGCTACATCTCTCTCCGTAACTCTGTCCTATGCTAATTCCCTTTCTGTTACTCTGTCCCATGCTACATCTCTCTCTCTCTCTCCTCTCTCTCTCTCTCTCTCTGTTACTCTATCCTGTGCTACATCTCTCTCTCTGTGTTACTCTGTCCCATGCTACATCTCTCTCTCTCTCTCTCTCTCTCTCTCTCTCTCTGTTACTCTGTCCTATGCTACATCTCTCTCTATCTCTGTTACTCCATCCCATGCTACATCTCTCTCTCTGTCCCATGCTACATCTCTCTCTGTTACTCTGTCCTATGCTACATCTCTCTCCGTAACTCTGTCCTATGCTAATTCCCTTTCTGTTACTCTGTCCCATGCTACATCTCTCTCTCTCTCTGTTACTCTGTCCTATGCTACATCTCTCCCTCTCTGTTACTCTGTCCTATGCTACATCTCTCTCTCTCTCTCTGTTACTCTGTCCCATGCTACATCTTTCTCTGTTACTCTGTCCCATGCTACATCTCTATCTCTGTTACTCTGTCCCATGCTACATCTCTATCTCTGTTACTCTGTCCCATGCTACATCTTTCTCTGCTACTCTCTCCCATGCTACATCTCTATCTCTGTTACTCTGTCCTACATCTCTATCTCACTCTGTCTCTCTTTGTTACTCTGTCCCATGCTACATCTACATCTCTCTCTGTTACTCTGTCCCATGCTACATCTCTCTCTCTCTCTCTGTTACTCTGTCCCATGCTACATCTCTCTCTTTGTTACTCTGACCCATGCTACATCTCTCTCTATCTCTGTTACTCTGTCCTATGCTACATCTCTCTCTCTCTCTCTGTTACTCTGTCCCATGCTACATCTCTCTCTTTGTTACTCTGACCCATGCTACATCTCTCTCTATCTCTGTTACTCTGTCCCTGCTACATGCTACATACATCTCTCTCTCTGTTACTCTGTCCTATGCTACATCTCTCTCTCATCTCTCTCTGTTACTCTGTCCCATGCTACATCTCTCTCCCTCTCTGTTACTCTGTCCCATGCTACATCTCTCTCTCTCTCTCTCTGTTACTCTGTCCCATGCTACATCTTCTCTGTTACTCTGACCCATGCTACATCTCTATCTCTGTTACTCTGTCCCATGCTACATCTCTATCTCTGTTACTCTGTCCTATGCTACCTCTCTCTCTCTCTCTCTCTCTGTTACTCTGTCCTATGCTACATCTCTCTTTGTTACTCTGTCCCATGCTACATCTCTCTCTCTCTCTCTGTTACTCTGTCCCATGCTACATCTCTCTCTTTGTTACTCTGACCCATGCTACATCTCTCTCTATCTCTGTTACTCCATCCCATGCTACATCTCTCTCTCTGTAACTCTGTCCCATGCTACATCTCTCTCTGTTACTCTGTCCCATGCTACATCTCTCTGTTACTCTGTCCCATGCTACATCTTTCTCTCTCTGTTACTCTGTCCTATGCTACATCTCTCTCCGTAACTGTCCTATGCTAATTCTCTTTCTGTTACTCTGTCCCATGCTACATCTCTCTCTCTCTCTCTCTCTCTGTTACTCTGTCCTATGCTACATCTCTCTCTCTGTGTTACTCTTTCCTATGCTACATCTCTCTCCCTCTCTGCTACTCTGTCCTATGCTACATCTCTCTCTCTCTGTTACTCTGTCCTATGCTACATCTCTCTCTCTCTCTCTCTGTTACTCTGTCCCATGCTACATCTCACTCTCTCTGTTACGATATCTCTCTGTTACTCTGTCATATGCTACATCTCTCTCTGTTACTCTGTCCCATGCAACATCTCCCTCTCTCTCTCTGTTACTCTGTCCTATGCTACATCTCTCTCTGTTACTCTGTCCTATGCTACACCTCTCTCTCTCTGTTACTCTGTCCCATGCTACATCTCTCTCTCTCTCTGTTACTCTGTCCCATGCTACATCTCTCTCTCTCTCTGTTACTCTGTCCCATGCTACATCTCTCTGTTACTCTGTCCCATGCTCCATCTCTCTCTCTCTCTGTTACTCTGTCCTATGCTACATCTCTCTCTTTCTCTCTGTTACTCTGTCCTATGCTACATCTCTCTCTCTCTCTCTCTCTGTTACTCTGTCCCATTCTACATCTCTCTCTGCTACTCTGTCCTGTGCTACGTCTCTCTCTCTCTCTGTCACTCTGTCCCATACTACATCTCTCTCTCTCTCTGTCACTCTGTCCCATACTACATCTCTCTCTGCTACTCTGTCCTATGCTACATCTCTCTCTCTCTCTCTCTCTCTGTTACTCTGTCCCATGCTACATCTCTCTCTGCTACTCTGTCCTATGCTATATCTCTATCATTGTTACTCTGTCCCATGCTACATCTCTCTCTTTGAAGTATAGCTCATAACACAGATCAATCACCTTTTAATAGCACTATCCTAGGGCTGATCTCTCTGCAGGACATTCAGGGACCTGACCCTGTCTCTGTGCCTCATATAGTGTTCACCTTAGAGGGCCTCACTACCTCTTTGAGCCTTCCTGGGGGTAGTTGGCTGGATTCTGAAGAATGAGTAGTGGAGCTGAGGGGCACACTCAGAAACATACAACTGCCCACACATTACTGCCTTCTATAGGACTCTGAGTGTACATGCTTGAAATACATTTCCATTGAGGAATGGTTGTACTTAGAGACCCACCCACGTCCACCCACATACATAGTCACGAGTGTGTGCAACACACACACACACACACACACACACACACACACACACACACACACACACACACACACACACACACACACACACACACACACACACACACCAAAGCCCCCAAGACGTTAAAACCTTTCGCCAGAGTTTGTTAATTCTTGGTGTGTTACAGAAAGGCAAATAAACGGTACTTAATGCCGTCTTTGTAGAAAATTGAGATATTTGTTGTGACATTCTGTTCTTCAGAAGAAACACGTTGCCTTTTTTAGTTTCACGCTAAACCATTCCAATTAGCTATTAAGCTTGAGAGAAAAAACTATGCCTCTGCCCTGATTGGGTTTTTGTTCAATTTGACACATATTGATCAATTATTTACACAAGGGGGATTATGCATCATTTAATTTGGCTAACATTCTCAAATTCCACTCCCCTCACTATCAATTACACAGGCATGCCAGCTTCCTGTTTCAGTCAGAAGATTACCTGACTAATTAGTGTCTATGCCTTTCATAGAGAGCAGAGTTAAATATACCCCCCTTCACCCACATGGTGAATCCCTAATAAGCTTATATAGGAAGATAGACAGCCCACTTTCAGATAACAGGGGGTTGGAGTTCTCAGTTACTCTCACACATAATCATTAGATTATTCTATGATGTTATCTACATGTCTACCATCCTGCCATGTGAAATTGTGTATGTCTCACAACTGTCAACTGCATAACGCTTAAAACACAGGAAATCAAGATTTGAATTTTAGTTTGCCTCCGTTTAGTCCTCTGTGAGCAATCAACTCAGTTTTAGTGCACTTGTGGTCAGTTGTAAACATGAAATATGTACGTCTGTTAGGGAGCCCTCTGTCTTTCCTGACATGCAGCAGAACAAGTGGAAAGAGAGAATGAGAGAGAGTAATAAGATGCACATGTCTGTCTGTTAGGGAGCCCTCTGTCTTTCCTGACATGCAGCAGAACAAGTGGAAAGAGAATGAGAGAGAGTAATAAGATACACATGTCTGTCTGTTAGGGAGCCCTCTGTCTTTCCTGACATGCAGCAGAACAAGTGGAAAGGAAAGAGAGAATAAGATGTCTGTCTGTTAGAGCCCTCTATCTTTCCTGACATGCAAGAACAAGTGGAAAGAGAGAACAGTAATGTGCACATGTCTGTCTGTTAGGGAGCCCTCTGTCTTTCCTGACATGCAGCAGAACAAGTGGAAAGAGAGAATGAGAGAGAGTAATAAGATACACATGTCTGTCTGTTAGGGAGCCCTCTGTCTTTCCTGACATGCAGCAGAACAAGTGGAAAGAGAATGAGAGAGAGTAATAAGATAAATGTGTCTGTGGGAACATTTACAAGCCTTCTCTTTCTTCACTGGTGTTTTGTTCCACTGCACCTGACAAAGACAGGTCCTGTCCCGCTGCACTGTGCTCAATGGAGCAGAGAGAAAGAGAGAGAGGAGGAGAGAGGGTTGGAAGTCATGTCACGACAGGGGGATATAGATGGAGAGAGAGGGTTGGAAGTCACGTCACGACAGGGATATAGATGGAGAGAGAGGGTCGGAAGTCACGTCACGACGGGGATATAGATGGAGAGAGAGAGAAGGCGAGAGAGTGTTGGAAGTCACGTCACGACGGGGATATAGATGGAGAGAGAGAGAAGGCGAGAGAGTGTTGGAAGTCACGTCACGACGGGGATATAGATGGAGAGAGAGGGTTGGAAGTCACGTCACAACAGGGATATAGATGGAGAGAGAGGGTTGGAAGTCACGTCACGACGGGGATATAGATGGAGAGAGAGTGTTGGAAGTCACGTCACGACGGGGATATAGATGGAGAGAGAGTGTTGGAAGTCACGTCACGACGGGGATATAGATGGAGAGAGAAGGCGAGAGAGTGTTGGAAGTCACGTCACGACGGGGATATAGATGGAGAGAGAGGGTTGGAAGTCACGTCACGACGGGGATATAGATGGAGAGAGAGAGAAGGAGAGAGAGTGTTGGAAGTCACGTCACGACGGGGATATAGATGGAGAGAGAGGGTTGGAAGTCACGTCACAACGGGGATATAGATGGAGAGAGAGGGTTGGAAGTCACGTCACGACGGGGATATAGATGGAGAGAGAGTGTTGGAAGTCACGTCACGACGGGGATCATAGACGGGGATATAGGAGAGAGAGTGTTGGAAGTCACGTCACGACGGGGATATAGATGGAAGTCACGTCACGACGGGGATATAGATGGAGAGAGAGAGAAGGCGAGAGAGTGTTGGAAGTCACGTCACGACGGGGATATAGATGGAGAGAGAGGGTTGGAAGTCACATCACGACGGGGATATAGATGGAGAGAGAGAGAAGGAGAGAGAGTGTTGGAAGTCACGTCACGACGGGGGGATATAGATGGAGAGAGAGAGAAGGCGAGAGAGTGTTGGAAGTCACGTCACGACGGGGATATAGATGGAGAGAGAGGGTTGGAAGTCACGTCACAACGGGGATATAGATGGAGAGAGAGGGTTGGAAGTCACGTCACGACGGGGATATAGATGGAGAGAGAGAGAAGGCGAGAGAGTGTTGGAAGTCACGTCACGACGGGGATATAGATGGAGAGCGAGAGAGAAGGAGAGAGAGTGTTGGAAGTCACGTCACGACGGGGATATAGATGGAGAGAGAGAGAAGGCGAGAGAGTGTTGGAAGTCACGTCACGACGGGGATATAGATGGAGAGAGAGGGTTGGAAGTCACGTCACAACGGGGATATAGATGGAGAGAGAGGGTTGGAAGTCACGTCACGACGGGGATATAGATGGAGAGAGAGAGAAGGCGAGAGAGTGTTGGAAGTCACGTCACGACGGGGATATAGATGGAGAGCGAGAGAGAGGGTGAAATATAGATAGTGGAAGGAGAGGAGATATATAGAGAGAGAGACAGACAGACATGTTGCATTCTGACTTCATGGCAGTCCACTAACTCCTTTCTATTCTCTCTAATGCTTCACTCGGTTTATTGCTAAATCTCTCCTTTTGTTTGTGTGTGCGCGCGTGTGTGTGTGTATGTGGTGTGCACTTCCATACGTGTGCGTGTACCCTCACCCACTCTCTTAACCACCACCCATCACCATGCCAATCACATCACATCCTCAAACACACTATTTCCCCATGAGGATTATCAGCATTATTCTGTCATTATCCTTTCTGTCATTTACATTAATCTCCAGGACAACGGCTTTAAAGGTCTGCTGTGTGGCCGCTGTGGTACTGAGGGGATAGAGATGGATATCTGATTGGAGACCGGTCCTTCAACAGCCTTTTAACATTTTACACTAATGAAGTGATTTTAAATTAAGAATGTTGGTTAGGTTTATGAGAGAGAGAGAGAGAGGGAGAACAAAGGCTATGGAAAGGTAGAGCTAGCAAGAGAGCGCAGAGGATGAAGGGAGAGAGGGCTGGAGAGAGAGAAAGGCAGAGAGAGAGAGAGGGAGGGAAGAAGGCTGAAGGGTGTCTAGTGAATTAGAGGTGTGGACTCTTGTCCTCCCTGAGAGATGTAAATGGATTTCTGCTGGATTTGAGAGGATTCGCAAATGGAGATGACTTGACTCTGGGCGATACCACTTATGTGGTTGACCATAGTCTCATGAAGGCACAGGGATTGATGTTTCACACTCCTTGGCAATGGACTGATTTTCGTGCACGTCTCAGATTTGCTAAAGTGTGTGTGTTTGTACAGTGCCTTCAGAAATAATTCAGCGTGAGTTGGAGTGAGGAGGGCTATATTAACAAAGCCCTGACACCCCAGTCTCTTCATCCTATCTAGCTCACTTCACTGGCCTTGGGTCTGGACAGGAATGTCAATAAAACAGATTGAATCAAACTGGCCACGTCGTCTTTAGCGAGTACAGATTTATTCAGTCATGTAGGTGGGCGATACTTCATTTGAAGGTAGAAACATTATAATCTGAAAGTATATTTTATGGGCCAGTTTCCCAGACACAGATTAAGACTGGACTTGGACTAAAAAGTGCTTTCCATGGAGAATCTCCATTGCGAATCCTTTTTGATCCCAGACTAGGCTTGATCTGTGTCTGGGGAAGCTTCCCTATGGGTAATACTCCTGGTTTCATTCCTGGCGATTGTTGAGAAATAATGAGACGTTATTATCCATCATTTAATCCTACATTTGACTGAATATTACGATTTTTCCTCAGTATTTCACAGTACAGTATCTGTCTAATATGTGCATACTAGTACACTTGATTTATTGTTGAAGTATTTCCTAATGATCAAATATATTATTCTAAAAGCTAGACTATTTCTAAACAAAACATTTCACGTTTGACCTGATCAGTTAAATCAATGAGTGTATCCAAGTATGAAATGGCTTCTTCAGGATCATGTTTTACAATGTTACTCAGATAATGATCTAGACGTAAAACATGGGGGTCCATACCAAAGTCTGGCAGGTCGGATGTTGTTGACGTAAAACATGGGGGTCCATACTAAAGTCTGGCAGCCCGGATGTTGTTGACGTAAAACATGGGGGTCCATACATGGGGGTCCATACCAAAGTCTGGCAGCCCGGATGTTGTTGAATTAAAACATGGGGGTCCATACTAAAGTCTGGCAGGTCGGATGTTGTTGAATTAGAACATGGGGGTCCATACTAAAGTCTGGCAGCCCGGATGTTGTTGACGTAAAACAAGGGGTTCCGTACTAAAGTCTGGCAGGTCGGATGTTGTTGAATTAAAACATGGGGGTCCATACTAAAGTCTGGCAGCCCGGATGTTGTTGAATTAAAACAAGGGGGTCCATACTAAAGCCTGGCAGGTCGGATGTTGTTGATGTAAAACAAGGGGGTCCATACTAAAGCCTGGCAGGTCGGATGTTGTTGAACTAAAACATGGGGGTCAATACTAAAGTCTGGCAGCCTGGATGTTGTTGATGTAAAACAAGGGGGTCCATACTAAAGTCTGGCAGGTCGGATGTTGTTGAATTAAAACATGGGGGCCCATACTAAAGTCTGGCAGGTCGGATGTTGTTGATGTAAAACAAGGGGGTCCATACTAAAGTCTGGCAGGTCGGATGTTGTTGAATTAAAACATGGGGGTCCATACTAAAGTCTGGCAGGTTGGATGTTGTTGAATTAAAACATGGGGGTCCATACTAAAGTCTGGCAGGTCGGATGTTGTTGAATTAAAACATGGGGTTCCATACTAAAGTCTGGCAGGTCGGATGTTGTTGACGTTAAACATGGGGGTCCATACTAAAGTCTGGCAGGTCGGATGTTGTTGATGTAAATCATGTGGGTCCATACTAAAGTCTGGCAGCCCGGATGTTGTTGAATTAAAACAAGGGGGTCCATACTAAAGTCTGGCAGCCCGGATGTTGTTGACGTAAAACAAGGGGTTCCGTACTAATGTCTGGCAGGTCGGATGTTGATGACGTAAAACAAGGGGTTCCATACTAAAGTCTGGCAGGTCGGATGTTGTTGAATTAAAACATGAGGGTCAATACTAAAGTCTGGCAGCCTGGATGTTGTTGATGTAAAACAAGGGGTCCATACTAAAGTCTGGCAGGTCGGATGTTGTTGAATTAAAACAAGGGGTTCCATACTAAAGTCTGGCAGGTCGGATGTTGTTGAATTAAAACATGGGGGTCCATACTAAAGTCTGGCAGCCCGGATGTTGTTGACGTAAAACATGGGGGTCCATACTAAAGTCTGGCAGCCCGGATGTTGTTGACGTAAAACAAGGGGGTCCATACTAAAGTCTGGCAGCCCGGATGTTGTTGAATTAAAACAAGGGGGTCCATACTAAAGTCTGGCAGCCCGGATGTTGTTGACGTAAAACAAGGGGGTCCATACTAAAGTCTGGCAGCCCGGATGTTGTCGACGTAAAACATGGGGGTCCATACTAAAGTCTGGCAGCCCGGATGTTATTGATGTAAAACAAGGGGGTCCATACTAAAGTCTGGCAGCCCGGATGTTGTTGACGTAAAACAAGGGGGACCATAACAAAGTCTGGCAGCCCGGATGTTGTTGACATAAAACAAGGGGGTGAATAAAAAGTCTGGCAGCCCGGATGTTGTAGACGTAAAACAAGGGGGTCCATACTAAAGTCTGGCAGCCCAGATGTTGTTGACGTAAAACATGGGGTCCATACTAAAGTCTGGCAGGTCAGATGTTGTTGACGTAAAACATGGGGGTCCATACTAAAGTCTGGCAGGTCGGATGTTGTTGAATTAGAACATGGGGGTCCATACTAAAGTCTGGCAGCCCGGATGTTGTTGAATTAAAACATGGGGGTCCATACCAAAGTCTGGCAGGTCGGATATGTTGTTGACGTAAAACATGGGGGTCCATACTAAAGTCTGGCAGGTCGGATGTTGTTGAATTAAAACATGGGGGTCCATACCAAAGTCTGGCAGGTCGGATGTTGTTGACGTAAAACATGGGGGTCCATACTAAAGTCTGGCAGGTCGGATGTTGTTGAATTAGAACATGGGGGTCCATACTAAAGTCTGGCAGCCCGGATGTTGTTGACGTAAAACAAGGGGGTTCCGTACTAAAGTCTGGCAGGTCGGATGTTGTTGAATTAAAACATGGGGGTCCATACTAAAGTCTGGCAGCCCGGATGTTGTTGAATTAAAACAAGGGGGTCCATACTAAAGCCTGGCAGCCCGGATGTTGTTGACGTAAAACATGGGGGTCCATACTAAAGTCTGGCAGCCCGGATGTTGTTGAATTAAAACATGGGGGTCCATACCAAAGTCTGGCAGGTCGGATGTTGTTGACGTAAAACATGGGGGTCCATACTAAAGTCTGGCAGGTCGGATGTTGTTGAATTAAAACATGGGGGTCCATACTAAAGTCTGGCAGGTCGGATGTTGTTGACGTAAAACATGGGGGTCCATACTAAAGTCTGGCAGGTCGGATGTTGTTGAATTAGAACATGGGGGTCCATACTAAAGTCTGGCAGCCCGGATGTTGTTGACGTAAAACAAGGGGTTCCGTACTAAAGTCTGGCAGGTCGGATGTTGTTGAATTAAAACATGGGGTCCATACTAAAGTCTGGCAGCCCGGATGTTGTTGAATTAAAACAAGGGGGTCCATACTAAAGCCTGGCAGGTCGGATGTTGTTGATGTAAAACAAGGGGGTCCATACTAAAGCCTGGCAGGTCGGATGTTGTTGAACTAAAACATGGGGGTCAATACTAAAGTCTGGCAGCCTGGATGTTGTTGATGTAAAACAAGGGGGTCCATACTAAAGTCTGGCAGGTTGGATGTTGTTGAATTAAATCATGGGGGTCCATACTAAAGTCTGGCAGGTCGGATGTTGTTGATGTAAAACAAGGGGGTCCATACTAAAGTCTGGCAGGTCGGATGTTGTTGAATTAAAACATGGGGGTCCATACTAAAGTCTGGCAGGTTGGATGTTGTTGAATTAAAACATGGGGGTCCATACTAAAGTCTGGCAGGTCGGATGTTGTTGACGTTAAACATGGGGGTCCATACTAAAGTCTGGCAGGTCGGATGTTGTTGACGTAAATCATGTGGGTCCATACTAAAGTCTGGCAGGTCGGATGTTGTTGACATAAAACATGGGGGTTCATACTAAAGTCTGGCAGCCCGGATGTTGTTGAATTAAAACAAGGGGGTCCATACTAAAGTCTGGCAGCCCGGATGTTGTTGACGTAAAACAAGGGGTTCCGTACTAATGTCTGGCAGGTCGGATGTTGATGACGTAAAACAAGGGGTTCCATACTAAAGTCTGGCAGGTCGGATGTTGTTGAATTAAAACATGAGGGTCAATACTAAAGTCTGGCAGCCTGGATGTTGTTGATGTAAAACAAGGGGGTCCATACTAAAGTCTGGCAGGTCGGATGTTGTTGAATTAAAACATGGGGGCCCATACTAAAGTCTGGCAGGTCGGATGTTGTTGAATTAAAACAAGGGGGTCCATACTAAAGTCTGGCAGGTCGGATGTTGTTGAATTAAAACATGGGGGTCCATACTAAAGTCTGGCAGCCCGGATGTTGTTGACGTAAAACAAGGGGGTCCATACTAAAGTCTGGCAGCCCGGATGTTGTTGAATTAAAACAAGGGGGTCCATACTAAAGTCTGGCAGCCCGGATGTTGTTGACGTAAAACAAGGGGTCCATACTAAAGTCTGGCAGCCCGGATGTTGTCGACGTAAAACATGGGGGTCCATACTAAAGTCTGGCAGCCCGGATGTTATTGATGTAAAACAAGGGGTCCATACTAAAGTCTGGCAGCCCGGATGTTGTTGACGTAAAACAAGGGGGACCATAACAAAGTCTGGCAGCCCGGATGTTGTTGACATAAAACAAGGGGGTGAATAAAAAGTCTGGCAGCCCGGATGTTGTAGACGTAAAACAAGGGGGTCCATACTAAAGTCTGGCAGCCCAGATGTTGTTGACGTAAAACATGGGGTCCATACTAAAGTCTGGCAGGTCGGATGTTGTTGACGTAAAACATGGGGGTCCATACTGAAGTCTGGCAGCCGGATGTTGTTGACGTAAAACAAGGGGGTCCATAACAAAGTCTGGCAGCCCGGATGTTGTTGACGTAAAACAAGGGGGTCCGTAATAAAGTCTGGCAGCCCGGATGTTGTTGACGTAAAACATGGGGGTCCATACTAAAGTCTGGCAGCCCGGATGTTGTTGATGTAAATCATGTGGGTCCATACTAAAGTCTGGCAGGTCGGATGTTGTTGACATAAAACATGGGGGTTCATACTAAAGTCTGGCAGCCCGGATGTTGTTGAATTAAAACAAGGGGTCCATACTAAAGTCTGGCAGCCCGGATGTTGTTGACGTAAAACAAGGGGTTCCGTACTAATGTCTGGCAGGTCGGATGTTGATGACGTAAAACAAGGGGTTCCATACTAAAGTCTGGCAGGTCGGATGTTGTTGAATTAAAACATGAGGGTCCATACTAAAGTCTGGCAGGTCGGATGTTGTTGAATTAAAACATGGGGGTCCATACTAAAGTCTGGCAGCCCGGATGTTGTTGACGTAAAACAATGGGGGTCCATACTAAAGTCTGGCAGCCCGGATGTTGTTGACGTAAAACAAGGGGGTCCATACTAAAGTCTGGCAGCCAGGATGTTGTCGACGTAAAACATGGGGGTGCATAATAAAGTCTGGCAGCCCGGATGTTGTAGACGTAAAACAAGGGGGTCCATAATAAAGTCTGGCAGCCCGGATGTTGTTGACGTAAAACACGGGGGTCCATACTAAAGTCTGGCAGCCCGGATGTTGTTGACGTAAAACATGGGGGACCATACTAAAGTCTGGCAGCCCGGATGTTGTTGACGTAAAACATGGGGGTCCATACTAAAGTCTGGCAGGTCGGATGTTGTTGACGTAAAACATGGGGGTCCATACTGAAGTCTGGTTAGCCGGATGTTGTTGACGTAAAACAAGGGGGTCCATACTAAAGTCTGGCAGCCCGGATGTTGTTGACGTAAAACATGGGGGCCCATACTAAAGTCTGGCAGCCTGGATGTTGTTGATGTAAAACATTGGGGTCAATTCTAAAGTCTGGCAGCCCGGATGTTGTTGACGTAAAACATGGGGGTCCATACTAAAGTCTGGCAGCCCGGATGTTGTTGACGTAAAACATGGGGGCCCATACTAAAGTCTGGCAGCCTGGATGTTGTTGACGTAAAACATGGGGGTCCATACGAAAGTCTGGCGGCCCGGATGTTGTTGAATTAAAACATGGGGTTCCGTACCAAAGTCTGGCAGCCCGGATGTTGTTGACGTAAAACAAGGGGGTCCATACTAAAGTCTGGCAGCCGGATGTTGTTGACGTAAAACATGAGGGTTCAAACTAAAGTCTGGCAGCCCGGATGTTGTTGACGTAAAACATGGGGGTCCATACTAAAGTCTGGCAGCCTGGATGTTGTTGATGTAAAACATTGGTGTCAATTCTAAAGTCTGGCGGCCCGGATGTTGTTGACGTAAAACAAGGGGTCCATACTAAAGTCTGGCAGCCCGGATGTTGTTGACGTAAAACAAGGGGGTCCATACTAAAGTCTGGCAGCCTGGATGTTGTTGACGTAAAACATGGGGGTCCATACTAAAGTCTGGCAGCCCGGATGTTGTTGACGTAAAACATGGGGGTCCATACTAAAGTCTGGCAGCCCGGATGTTGTTGACGTAAAACAAGGGGGTCCATACTAAAGTCTGGCAGCCCGGATGTTGTTGACGTAAAACAAAGGGGTCCATACTAAAGTCTGGCAGCCCGGATGTTGTTGACATAAAACAAGGGGGTCCATACTAAAGTCTGGCATTCCGGATGTTGTTGACGTAAAACAAGGGGGTCCATACTAAAGTCTGGCAGCCCGGATGTTGTTGACGTAAAACAAGGGGGTCCATACTAAAGTCTGGTAGCCCAGATGTTGTTGACGTAAAACAAGGGGGTCCATACTAAAGTCTGGCAGCCCGGATGTTCTTGACTCAGAGTGAGGATCAACAACCATCTAATTTTCCACATCACTGCTTGTCTTTCTGAAACCAAGCTAGCCAATGTTTGGCTGTCCTTTTAGGGAAACACCTGGTGTTGTACGTATGTCATTGAAGCTTGAATGCTAAAGAGTCCAAATTGAGGTTATTTCATTCCAACTTCAAATCCAATCCATGAGTCGGATAAAATGTTAATTGAAAATAATGGTAAACTCTCCTATTTCTACAGGGTCAGTTGAATTGTGTTGAGATGGAGTTGACCCCAGCCTGCAGATGCAGTATGTCAGAGAATGGACTTGACATTGCCGGGCAGTCACGGTCAATAGTCCCCAGTGGTTATTGACTGTGACCACTCCTGTGTCCTGGTTTACCTACTGGTCAGAACAGCAGCCAACCACCAGGCTAGGTGGAGTCACAGTCATGGCAGCTAGAGGAGCCAACACCCAACCATTTCCTATTACATGCAGTGGTACTTCAATCTGATCAGGTGTCGCACTAAAATGAACAACTAAACATCTTGCCATCTGTGGTCTAATCAAATGTAATTAGGTTCATCTCGGATCATGACTGAAATTTGCTCGATTAACATTAGTATCTAAGTAAGAACAGAACCCATTTTATACTCCCCAAAGAGTTATATTACATCGCAGGTATTCACCTAATCTGAATACCGTTCCCCCATGACGTATTCAACCATTCAACCTGCTTGATCATAGATCCTATGTTCATCCAGCCTTTCTCTGGAATCCCATTTCCCCACTGCCCTTACTACTGACAGAGTGAACTATAGCCTACCTGCCTGTGAATACCTAGTTATTAGAACATCCTACCAACGTTAGTTTTAGCCTTTTAGTCAATGAATGTGACGAACCTGCCTATGACAAGCATCACCCACTCAGACACCAGCGTTCCACTGACTAGCTTTGCCATGGTGACGACCGTAGCAAAAGACGTCTTGCTAATCCTGTGATGTGAGGGTCTTAGTGGTCTGCTATGCTGCTTTTACCAGAGTGCTGCTACCGCTGATCCTAATGGTACATATGTGCTTCACACTAACCCACACAGGGGACATATGCACACAGCTACAGTCGCACAAAAACACACACGCAAACACACAAATGCTTGCCACGGCAACCACTGTCACATCTGCTTCAGTTCAAACACCCTACACGCATGCACGCACACACACACACACACACACACACACACTGCTGACCATGGCTGTGCTGCAGAATTAGCCCAGAATGATTCCTTCCCTCCGCTCCTCCTGATGCTAGTCAAACAGCCTCAGCTGCTGCCTCCGTGTGTGTGTGTGTTTATGTATGCCTGGGATTGCTTGTCTACACAGGTGTGTGTGTGTGTCTACCTATAAAGGCTGTAATAGAAGAATGTGTGTCGTGTCATCTGGAGATATTGAGCAGCTGAATCCACACCCTCAAATGTGAGCTTGTAGAAATGGTGTTTTTCTGTAAGAGTGAGTCTACCTATAAAGGCTGTAGAGGAAGAGTGTCATCTCTAACAGCTCTTTACCTTTTTTCTCTATACATGAGGATCATAAACTACACACACACACACACACACACACACACACACACCATTGAAAGTGTTCAGAATAAAAGAGAGACACTCACCCAACCACAAGTGAAAAGGAAGAGGTTGTGAATCCACTAAATCCAGCAGGGAGCTGCAGCAGAGAACCGTCTCCCTGTGTGTGTGAATGTGTGTGAAATTGTGTTCCAGGCACTCACTCTCTCACTCTCTCCCTCCCTCCTATTCTCTCTCTCTTATATTCCCTCTCTCACTCTCCCTCTCGTACTCTTGTTGGCTCCCTCTCCTCTCTGTCAGCCTCTCTTCTCCCTCCCGTCTCTCTTTCTGCCCCTAACCCCCTGCATAAGTAGTCCAGTGTGAAGCTCTGTGACAATGCCTGTGGCCACACCTCACTGAGCAAATTGTTCATTAGGAGAGTCTCTCTACAGTGTGGACACTGGCCACTAGATAGTTAGACGGGCAAGAATGTCTAGTACACTCAATCCCACACACTTACAAGTACACAACAGACACAAATGTATTAGCAAGCTAATGTACATGCACACACACTTTGACAGTGTACTCTATTGAACATAATCAAGCATGCATGCACACACACACACACACACACACGTTATGTTCTTCTATCCTCGTGGGGACCTAAAATGAATTTACATTCAAAATCCTATTTTCCCTAACCCTTACCATAACCTTAACCCTAACCTTGACCTGTAACCCAAACCCTAAACCTAACTCCTAACCTTAATTGTAAACTTAACTTAAACTTAAACTTAACCCATAAGCTTAAAATAGCCTTTGTCCTCATGGAGACATGGGAAATGTCCCCACGAGGGAGAATTTTTTATTTGTTTTACTATCCTTGCAGGGACCTTTGGTCTGCTATCCAGTTGCAAACACACACACACACACACACCACGCTAAACCCTCACATTATGTCATGCCTCCAGGTCTGTGATGTTCACCTGTGACATGATTCAGAAAGGTCCATTTCTCAAACTCTGGCCGCCTTATCTTTGATGCCAGTCTGAGATCTAAGATGTCCAATCAGAAATGTCATTGTGAAGTCCAACATTCCCCAGATGATTGTTCCTGTCCCGTCTGTAGATCCTCAGGAATTGACTAAATATAGAAACAATCAGAGGTTCCCAGCCCAAGGAAACATCATTTCCTGAACAGCCAGGTCTCCTCCATGCTGAATGCCTTCCTGGTTCGGACCCGTTGGACATATTATGGTCTCAATAACGGATTTGACCTTGAGCCACCTTTCTATTCTTACCATTTGACCTTTGTCCATTCCATTCCAGTTATGGTAGCAGCTTAGAGGTCTCCTAAAAAATGGCTATGCTGATTTGTATTGTTGAATAATACCCCTTGAAGTTGAATAGTACGACACATTAATTGCGTTCACTGGTTCAGGCTAATCTGCTGTGCCATACAAAACATTACAGGTAATTGTTCAACATCAACTGTTTCAGCTTTTATTAGCTAGTTCTAGTCGCTACTGTTGAACAGTTTGATTGAACAATCCAGAATGTTAACGTTAGCTAACGTTCCACAGACCTGTGCCTTGTTGAACGCACTACTGATGAACATCAAATGAACTGAGCATTCCAAATGGTACATACAACATGGCCGCCAGTCCACTCACCACTGGATGTCTGTGAGGGCGCGGACATCTTTGATGTAGCTGTCTATTGAGGTATGAGCTCTCGTGTCTAGGTATAACTGTGACCTGTATGCTCTAGTCGGCTGGCCCTCGCTACATATTCGTGGCCAGACCCACTGGCTCCAGGTCATCTATAAGGTTATGCTAGGTAAAGCTCTGCCTTATCTCTGCTCTGTGGTCACGATAACAACACCCACCCGTAGCACGCCCTCCAGCAGGTATATCTCACTGGTCATCCCCAAAGCCAACACCTCCTTTGGCCTCCTTTCCTTCCAGTTCTCTGCTGCCAGTGACTGGAACGAATTGCAAATATCGC
Source organism: Oncorhynchus tshawytscha (assembly GCF_018296145.1). Classification (NCBI taxonomy): domain Eukaryota; kingdom Metazoa; phylum Chordata; class Actinopteri; order Salmoniformes; family Salmonidae; genus Oncorhynchus; species Oncorhynchus tshawytscha. The sequence goes on along the minus strand of NC_056443.1, from coordinate 957,869 downwards.
TGAAGCTGGAGACTTATATCTCCTTCACTAACTTTAAACATCAGCTATCTAAGCAGCTAACCGATCGCTGCAGCTGTACATAGTCCATCTGTAAATAGCCCATCTATCTACCTCATCCCCATATTGTTTTTAATTTACTTTTCTGCTCTTTTCCACACCTGTATCTCTACTTGCACATCATTATCTGCTCATTTATCACTCCAGTGTTAATCTCCTAAATTGTAATTACTTCGCTACTATGGCCTATTTATTGCCTTACCTCCTCACGTCATTTGCACACACTGTATATAGACTTTCTTTTTTTCTATTGTGCTATTGACTGTACGCTTGTTTATTCCATGTGTAACTCTGTGTTGTTGTTTGTGTCGTCACTGCTTTGCTTTATCTTGGCCAGGTCGCAGTTGTAAATCAGAACTTGTTCTCAACTAGCTGACCTGGTTAAGTAAAGGTGGGAGAAAAAATCAATCCAACCTGGCTACAGCTCCATCTCTTCATTAATTCATATCTACTATTCGTAACAACATCATACGAGTCTGCCTCCCCCAAACTCTCCTTTCTGATAGTGCCGTAATACAAATCCTAAGTAGTACAAGCAGCTTCAAAGGGGCTTGATTTTAAACATCACACCACTGTTATGTAGACCTCCTGTGCAGAGCATGTTAATGGTAACCAGGGGCTCAGCAATGGGCTCCCAGCCCAGCCTCCGGTCCCTGGTGAGGGGAAAATGTAATATTTCCCATGAGGCCGTAGTAGTCTGCGTTGGAAGTTTCAGCTTCTGTCTAGAGCGATCTAGTCAAACAAGCATTGATCTGGCTGTGTGTGTGTGTGTGTGTGTGTGTGTGTGTGTGTGTGTGTGTGTGTGTGTGTTTAAATGCCAGTGTTTAGGCCTACACCATGGCTCTAACAACGATCATAATCCAACCCCAACACACATCTACAGTATGTACAGTATGAAGATGTATTGAACAGTTGACCAAGGCACTGACTTTCTGAAGACAACAACATAACCCATTGACACACAATAACCTTTGCTGAGATATGGAAGTCCCCTTTGGCCTACCAATGTTCATGTGATTGGTATCTGATGGAGTTGTTGTGCGTGTCGGGGTGATTCTACTGCCCGACAATGACTGGCGTCTTTAGGACACGAGGAGGTAGACAGACGTTTCCCCCAGAGAATAGGCAGTGTGTGTGTGTGTGTGTGTGTGTGTGTGTGTGTGTGTGTGTGTGTGTGTGTGTGTGTGTGTGTTCACTCTCTCTCCGACCCGTCCCTAGGCTCCTTGCATCCGGACAGTATAAAACAATGGCAGCCTGTGAGGTTCATAAAGTTGCTTTGTTTGAAGGAAACAATAGAGTGGAACGGTCCATATTAGCTATGCCATCTATAGCTCCACTGCCCCTTCCCTCTGTTCCTTTTATTAGAACACAGGATAACATACGCTTTTGTCATGGATCTATTTCAGTAGTGTTTTGATCCTGTTGAAGTAGGCCTGAAGTCTGTTTTTATGTTATCTGTTGTTGTTGTCTAGGAGGGTAAGGGTTGCGTGTGTGTGCGTGTGTGTGTGCGTGTGTGCTGTGTGTGTGTGTATGTGCTTTACGCCTGCATGTCTCAATATATACGCTGGTATCTGTGGACATTGTAATGGGATTCTATTCAATATTAAAATATCCTGTGAATATTGATGCAGTTCCTTCACACACATGAATACAAACACAGTCAAATGAAAGGAGAGGGTACTTTAAGCTTCTTAAATACAGGTGTGTGTCTTCCCTACAGCAATATGTATGCATACTTTGGAAATAATATAATATTATTTGTAAATTGTGTGTGTGTACTAGTCAACTAAAAAAGGTCACCAGAGGCATATGAAACCAAGTGACTGAGTTGTGGCACCACTACCACAGTCTAATACAACTGTCACAGTGTACATGGAACCTTTCATAAGGACGATCTAAGGGAGGAAAATCCAATATGTGTGTGTAATGTGTGTGTTTGTGTGTACTGTGTGTGTGTGGTCTCTTAAAATGCACAACAGTGTTCCAGCATATGGCGTATGTCTCATGCAAGGGCAAAGTGCATATGTATCAGTGAGATTGATTATGCAAGTAGACACGCGTGTGTGTGCGTGTGAGAGAGATGGGGAGAGAGAGATAGAGATAACATACAGAGAGGAATAGAGAGATGGGGAGAGAGAGATAGAGATAACATACAGAGAGGAATAGAGAGATGGGGAGAGAGAGATAGAGATAACATACAGAGAGGAAGAGAGAGAACATACAGAGAGGAAGAGAGAGATGGGGAGAGAGAGATAGAGATAACATACAGAGAGGAAGAGAGAGAACATACAGAGAGGAAGAGAGAGATGGGGAGAGAGAGATAGAGATAACATACAGAGAGGAAGAGAGAGAACATACAGAGAGGAAGAGAGAGATGGGGAGAGAGAGATAGAGATAACATACAGAGAGGAAGAGAGAGAACATACAGAGAGGAAGAGAGAGATGGGGAGAGAGAGATAGAGATAACATACAGAAGAGAGAGATGGGGGAGAGAGATAGAGGTAACATACAGAGAGGAAGACAGAGATGGGGAGAGAGATAGAGAGAGGAAAAAAGAGATCGTAGAGAAAGAGAGAGATAACATACAGGGAGGAAGAGAGAGAGAGAGAGAGAGAGAGAGAGAGAGAGAGAGAGAGAGAGAGATAACATACAGAGAGGACGAGAGAGATAACATGCAGAGAGGAAGAGCGAGATGGGGAGAGAGAGAACATACAGAGGAAGAGAGAGATGGGGAGAGAGAGAGAACAGTGAGGAAGAGATAGATTGGGAGAGAGAGAGATAACATACAGAGAAGAGATGGGAGAGAGAAATAGAAATAACATACAGAGAAGAAGAGAGAGAGAGAGATCGGAGAGAGAGATAACATACAGGGAGGAAAAGAGAGATAGAGAGATAACATACAGGGAGGAAGAGAGAGAGAGAGATAACATACAGCGAGGAAGAGAGAGATGGGGAGAGAGATAGAGATGACATACAGAGAGGAAGAGAGAGATGGGGAGAGAGATAGAGATAACATACAGAGAGGAAGAGAGAGAGAACATACAGGGAGGAAGAGAGAGAGACAGATAACATACAGAGAGGAAGAGAGAGATGGGGAGAGAGAGAGAACATACAGAGAGATTGGGAGAGAGATAGAGATAACATACAGAGAGGAAGAGAGAGAGAGAGATGGGGAGAGAGATAGAGATAACACAGGGAGGAAGAGAAAGATGGGAGAGAGATATAGATAACATACAGAGAGAAAGAGAGAGATGGGGAGAAAGATAGAGATAACATACAGAGAGGAAGAGAGAGAACATACAGAGAGGAAGAGAGAGATGGGGAGAGAGAGATAGAGATAACATACAGAGAGGAAGACAGAGATGGGGAGAGAGATAGAGAGAGGAAAAAAGAGATCGTAGAGAAAGAGAGAGATAACATACAGGGAGGAAGAGAGAGAGAGAAGAGAGAGAGAGAGAGAGAGAGAGATAACATACAGAGAGGAGAGAGAGATAACATGCAGAGAGGAAGAGCGAGATGGGGAGAGAGAGAACATACAGAGGAAGAGAGAGATGGGGAGAGAGAGAGAACAGTGAGGAAGAGATAGATTGGGAGAGAGAGAGATAACATGCAGAGAGGAAGAGCGAGATGGGGAGAGAGAGAACATACAGAGGAAGAGAGAGATGGGGAGAGAGAGAGAACAGTGAGGAAGAGATAGATTGGGAGAGAGAGAGATAACATACAGAGATGGGAGAGAGAAATAGAAATAACATACAGAGAAGAAGAGAGAGAGAGATCGGAGAGAGAGATAACATACAGGGAGGAAAAGAGAGATAGAGAGATAACATACAGGGAGGAAAGAGAGAGAGAGATAACATACAGCGAGGAAGAGAGAGATGGGGAGAGAGATAGAGATGACATACAGAGAGGAAGAGAGAGATGGGGAGAGAGATAGAGATAACATACAGAGAGGAAGAGAGAGAGAACATACAGGGAGGAAGAGAGAGAGACAGATAACATACAGAGAGGAAGAGAGAGATGGGGAGAGAGAGAGAACATACAGAGAGATTGGGAGAGAGATAGAGATAACATACAGAGAGGAAGAGAGAGAGAGAGATGGGGAGAGAGATAGAGATAACACAGGGAGGAAGAGAAAGATGGGAGAGAGATATAGATAACATACAGAGAGAAAGAGAGAGATGGGGAGAAAGATAGAGATAACATACAGAGAGGAAGAGAGAGAACATACAGAGAGGAAGAGAGAGATGGGGAGAGAGAGATAGAGATAACATACAGAGAGGAAGACAGAGATGGGGAGAGAGATAGAGAGAGGAAAAAAGAGATCGTAGAGAAAGAGAGAGATAACATACAGGGAGGAAGAGAGAGAGAGAGAGAGAGAGAGAGAGAGAGAGAGATAACATACAGAGAGGACGAGAGAGATAACATGCAGAGAGGAAGAGCGAGATGGGGAGAGAGAGAACATACAGAGGAAGAGAGAGATGGGGAGAGAGAGAGAACAGTGAGGAAGAGATAGATTGGGAGAGAGAGAGATAACATGCAGAGAGGAAGAGCGAGATGGGGGAGAGAGAGAACATACAGAGGAAGAGAGAGATGGGGAGAGAGAGAGAACAGTGAGGAAGAGATAGATTGGGAGAGAGAGAGATAACATACAGAGATGGGAGAGAGAAATAGAAATAACATACAGAGAAGAAGAGAGAGAGAGAGATCGGAGAGAGAGATAACATACAGGGAGGAAAAGAGAGATAGAGAGATAACATACAGGGAGGAAAGAGAGAGAGAGATAACATACAGAGGAGAGAGAGATGGGGAGAGAGATAGAGATGACATACAGAGAGGAAGAGAGAGATGGGGAGAGAGATAGAGATAACATACAGAGAGGAAAGAGAGAGAACATACAGGGAGGAAGAGAGAGAGACAGATAACATACAGAGGAAGAGAGAGATGGGGGAGAGAGAGAACATACAGAGAGATTGGGAGAGAGATAGAGATAACATACAGAGAGGAAGAGAGAGAGAGAGATGGGGAGAGAGATAGAGATAACACAGGGAGGAAGAGAAAGATGGGAGAGAGATATAGATAACATACAGAGAGAAAGAGAGAGATGGGGAGAAAGATAGAGATAACATGCAGAGATGGGAGAGAGATATAGAGATAACATACAGGGAGGAAGAGAGAGAGATAACATACAGAGAGGAAGAGAGAGGTGGGGAGAGAGATAGAGATAACATACAGAGAGGAAGAGAGAGAGGGATAACATACAGAGAGGAAGAGAGATGGGGAGAGAGAGATAGAGATAACATACAGAGATGGGAGAGAGAGAGAGAGATAACATACAGAGATGGGAGAGAGAAATAGAAATAACATACAGAGAGGAAGAGAGAGAGAGATAACATACAGAGAAGAAGAGAGAGAGAGAGATCGGAGAGAGAGATAACATACAGGGAGGAAAAGAGAGATAGGGAGATAACATACAGGGAGGAAGAGAGAGATAGAGATAACATACAAGGAGGAAGAGAGAGATGGGGAGAGAGAGAACAGAGAGAGATGGGGAGAGATAGAGATAACATACAGAGAGGAAGAGCGAGAGAGAGAGAGAGAGAGAGATAACATACAGTGAGGAAGAGAGAGATGGGGGGAGAGAGAGAACATACAGAGAGAAAGAGAGAGATTAGGAGAGAGATAGAGATAACATACAGAGAAGGAGAGAGAGAGAGAACATACAAAGGGGGAGAGAGAGAGAGAGAACTTACAGAGAGGAAGAGCGGGATGGGAGAGAGATAACATACAGAGAGGAAGAGAGAGATGGGGAGAGAGATAGAGATAACATACCGAGAGGAAGAGAGAGAGAGAGATAACATACAGGGAGGAAGAGAGATGGGAGAGAGATAACATACGGAGAGGAAGAGAGAGATGGGGAGAGAGATAACATACGGAGAGGAAGAGAGAGATGGGGAGAGAGAGAGATAACATACCGAGAGGAAAGAGAGAGAGAGATAACATACAGAGAGGAAGAGTGGGATGGGAGAGAGATAACATACAGAGAGGAAGAGAGAGATGGGGAGAGACATAGAGATAACATACAGAGAGGAAGAGAGAGAGAGAGAGAACATACAGGGAGGAAGAGAGAGATAGAGATAACATACAGTGAGGAAGTGAGAGATGGGGGGAGAGAGAGAACATACAGAGAGGAAGAGAGAGAGATACAGAGAGGAAGAGAGAGAGAGAGAGAGAACATACAGGGAGGAAGAGAGAGATAGAGATAACATACAGTGAGGAAGAGAGAGATAGAGATAACATACAGTGAGGAAGTGAGAGATGGGGAGAGAGGAACATACAGAGAGGAAGAGAGAGAACATACAGAGGAGAGGAAGAGAGAGATACAGGGAGGAGAGAGAGATAGAGATAACATACAAGGAAAGAGATAGAGAGAGAGAAAACAGCAAGGAAGAGATAGATTGGGAGAGAGAGAGAGATAACATACAGAGATGGGAGAGAGAAATATAAATAACATACAGAGAGGAAGAGAGAGAGATAACATACAGAGAAGAAGAGAGAGATATATATAACATACAAGGAGGAAGAGAGAGATGGGGAGAGAGAGAACAGAGAGAGATGGGGAGAGATAGAGATAACATACAGAGAGGAAGAGAGAGAGATAGAGATCGGAGAGAGAGATAACATACAGGGAGGAAAAGAGAGATAGGGAGATAACATACAGGGAGGAAGAGAGAGATAGATATAACATACAAGGAGGAAGAGAGAGATGGGGAGAGAGAGAACAGAGAGAGATGGGGAGAGATAGAGATAACATACAGAGAGGAAGAGAGACAGATAGAGATAGCATACAGAGGGAGAGAGAGAGATGTTCTTATGTGAATGTATGTTCTAATGTACTGTGTGCAAGTGTATGTGAGAGTGTGTGTACTGGTATACGCTTAACTGTGTGTTATAATCAGGGCTTCAAATCAACTTTCTGGTCCACTAGCCACTGTGGCAAGTACCAGACAAAATATTTTTGGGCCGCAATAATTACACCAAAAGACAAAGAAAATTGCTGAACATGCTTTGTAATGTCTCTAAAACAATAAATGTATTACTATTAAGAAGTAACTAATGTGGTATATTTAAACAATAAGGCCTGAGGGGATGTGGTATATGGCCAATATACCATGGCTAAGAGCTGTTCCTAAGTACGACACAACACAGAGTGCCTGGACATACCACGGCTTCAGCCAAGCAGAATTCAGAGCTCGAACCACCCAGTTTTATAATGTTTCATTAAATGTTTTGTGACCTGAGTCTTTTAACCAAAATATCACAGATGAGACAAAACATTTCACCTGCCCCCTTTAAGGTCGGGAGGTTACCGTGGTAGCGCGACTAGAGTCATGTTTGTGACTGTGACTTTCAGTCTGACCATTAGAAGCGTTGTCACCTCAACCCAAACAGAGAAAAACAACCTAGCTTGTGAACAAAACAATGTAAATAGCCAAGAACCACAACAACACAGTCTCACTTCAGTAGTCTTTCCTTTCAAGTAAATTAGACCCACTTTTATGCATGTGCTCAGCGCTTCTAAAAATGAATATTTCCCTCAGCTCTTCATGTGGGCACAGCCAGGCAGTGTTGCAGCGCGAGGTGGAATAGGATTCGTAGTTCTTTGACTTTGTGCGATTAATTGACCAGCTATGAAACAAAACGGCAGAAGTACTTTGATAGCAGCATTTGCTTATTTATAAAAACCCTCTTAGGCCTCACTCCCCCCTGTCTGAGATATCTACTGCAGCACTCTTCCTCCACGTACAGCACCCGTTCTGCCAGTCACATTCTGTTAAAGGTTCCCAAAGCACACACACCCCTGGTTCACTCCTCTTTTCAGTTCGCTGCAGGTAGCGACTGGAACAAGCTGCAACAAAGACTCAAACTGGACAGTTTAATCTCAAGCTCTTAATTCAAAGACTCAATAATAGACACTCCTACTGACAGTTGTAGCTGTTTTGTGTTATGTATTGTTGTCTCTACCTTCTTGCCCTTTGTTGTTGTCTGTGGCCAATAATGTTTGTACCATGTTGTTGTTATGTTGTGTTGCTACCATGCTGTGTTGTCATGTGTTGCTGCCTTGTTATGCTGTTGTCTTTAGGTCTCTCTTTGTGTAGTGTTGTGTTGTCTCTCTTGTTGTGATCTGTGTTGTCATGTGTTGCTGCCTTGTTATGCTGTTGTCTTTAGGTCTCTCTTTATGTAGTGTTGTGTTGTCTCTCTTGTTGTGATCTGTGTTTTGTCCTATATTTATATTTGATTTATTTTTTGTTTTGAATCCCAGCCTCTGTCCCCGCAGGAGGGCTTTTGGTAGGCCATCATTGTAAATACGAATTTGTTCTTAACTGTCTTGCCTTGTTAAATAAAGGTAAAATAAACATTTATTTGACTATAAATGTGATCATACTTAATTATTTATATTCACAAATGCGAGTGAAATGGACATTTTACCCGGCAATGGCAAAATCTGGTGGGTGTTAATTTTTGATTTAAGCCCTGGTTATAATGCATTATAGTAGCAGGTTGCAGATAGCTGGTGGATGCTGTTAGATGGCCAATAGAGATGACTTTGGTGGCCAGACTGATTCCCATTGGAGTGACAAGATACAGAAGGATACCTCACGGGTATATACTATTCACTCGTTGAAGGATACCTCACGGGTATATACTATTCACTCGTTGAAGGATACCTCACGGGTATATACTATTCACTCGTTGAAGGATACCTCACGGGTATATACTGCTCACTCGTTGAAGGATACCTCACGGGTATATACTATTCACTCGTTGAAGGATACTTCACGGGTATATACTATTCACTCGTTGAAGGATACCTCACGGGTATATACTATTCACTCGTTGAAGGATACCTCACGGGTATATACTATTCACTCGTTGAAGGATACCTCACGGGTATATACTGCTCACTCGTTGAAGGATACCTCACGGGTATATACTATTCACTCGTTGAAGGATACCTCACGGGTATATACTACTCACTCGTTGAAGGATACCTCAGGGGTATATACTGCTCACTCGTTGAAGGATACCTCAGGGGTATATACTACTCACTCGTTGAAGGATACCTCAGGGGTATATACTGCTCACTCGTTGAAGGAAGGATACCTCACTCGTTGAAGGATACCTACGGGTATATACTACTCACTCGTTGAAGGATACCTCACGGGTATATACTGCTCACTCGTTGAAGGATACCTCAGGGGTATATACTACTCACTCGTTGAAGGATACCTCAGGGGTATATACTACTCACTCGTTGAAGGATACCTCACGGGTATATACTACTCACTCGTTGAAGGATACCTCACGGGTATATACTACTCACTCGTTGAAGGATACCTCACGGGTATATACTACTCACTCGTTGAAGGATACCTCAGGGGTATATACTACTCACTCGTTGAAGGATACCTCACGGGTATATACTACTCACTCGTTGAAGGATACCTCACGGGTATATACTGCTCACTCGTTGAAGGATACCTCACGGGTATATACTGCCACTCGTTGAAGGATAACTCACGGGTATATACTACTCACTCGTTGAAGGATACCTCACGGGTATATACTACTCACTCGTTGAAGGATACCTCACGGGTATATACTGCTCACTCGTTGAAGGATACCTCACGGGTATATACTGCTCACTCGTTGAAGGATACCTCACGGGTATATACTACTCACTCGTTGAAGGATACCTCACGGGTATATACTACTCACTCGTTGAAGGATACCTCAGGGGTATATACTATTCACTCGTTGAAGGATACCTCACGGGTATATACTACTCACTCGTTGAAGGATACCTCAGGGGTATATACTATTCACTCGTTGAAGGATACCTCACGGGTATATACTACTCACTCGTTGAAGGATACCTCACGGGTATATACTACTCACTCGTTGAAGGATACCTCACGGGTATATACTACTCACTCGTTGAAGGATACCTCAGGGGTATATACTATTCACTCGTTGAAGGATACCTCACGGGTATATACTACTCACTCGTTGAAGGATACCTCGTTGAAGGATACCTCACGGGTATATACTATTCACTCGTTGAAGGATACCTCACGGGTATATACTATTCACTCGTTGAAGGATACCTCACGGGTATATACTATTCACTCGTTGAAGGATACCTCAGGGGTATATACTATTCACTCGTTGAAGGATACCTCACGGGTATATACTACTCACTCGTTGAAGGATACCTCACGGGTATATACTATATCGTTGAAGGATACCTCACGGGTATATACTATTCACTCGTTGAAGGATACCTCAGGGGTATATACTATTCACTCGTTGAAGGATACCTCAGGGGTATATACTATTCACTCGTTGAAGGATACCTCACGGGTATATACTACTCACTCGTTGAAGGATACCTCACGGGTATATACTACTCACTCGTTGAAGGATACCTCACGGGTATATACTATTCACTCGTTGAAGGATACCTCACGGGTATATACTACTCACTCGTTGAAGGATACCGTTGAAGGATCACGGGTATATACTATTCACACGTTGAAGGATACCTCACGGGTATATACTATTCACTCGTTGAAGGATACCTCATGAGTATATACTATTCACTCGTTGAAGGATACCTCACGGGTATATACTATTCACTCGTTGAAGGATACCTCATGAGTATATACTACTCACTCGTTGAAGGATACCTCACGGGTATATACTACTCACTCGTTGAAGGATACCTCACGGGTATATACTATTCACTCGTTGAAGGATACCTCATGAGTATATACTATTCACTCGTTGAAGGATACCTCACGGGTATATACTATTCACTCGTTGAAGGATACCTCACGGGTATATACTATTCACTCGTTGAAGGATACCTCACGGGTATATACTACTCACTCGTTGAAGGATACCTCAGGGGTATATACTATTCACTCGTTGAAGGATACCTCACGGGTATATACTACTCACTCGTTGAAGGATACCTCACGGGTATATACTATTCACTCGTTGAAGGATACCTCACGGGTATATACTATTCACTCGTTGAAGGATACCTCACGGGTATATACTACTCACTCGTTGAAGGATACCTCACGGGTATATACTATTCACTCGTTGAAGGATACCTCACGGGTATATACTATTCACTCGTTGAAGGATACCTCACGGGTATATACTATTCACTCGTTGAAGGATACCTCACGGGTATATACTACTTCACTCGTTGAAGGATACCTCACGGGTATATACTACTCACTCGTTGAAGGATACCTCACGGGTATATACTACTCACTCGTTGAAGGATACCTCACGGGTATATACTATTCACTCGTTGAAGGATACCTCACGGGTATATACTATTCACTCGTTGAAGGATACCTCACGGGTATATACTACTCACTCGTTGAAGGATACCTCACGGGTATATACTATTCACTCGTTGAAGGATACCTCAGGGGTATATACTATTCACTCGTTGAAGGATACCTCACGGGTATATACTATTCACTCGTTGAAGGATACCTCACGGGTATATACTATTCACTCGTTGAAGGATACCTCAGGGGTATATACTATTCACTCGTTGAAGGATACCTCACGGGTATATACTACTCACTCGTTGAAGGATACCTCACGGGTATATACTATTCACTCGTTGAAGGATACCTCACGGGTATATACTATTCACTCGTTGAAGGATACCTCAGGGGTATATACTATTCACTCGTTGAAGGATACCTCAGGGGTATATACTATTCACTCGTTGAAGGATACCTCACGGGTATATACTACTCACTCGTTGAAGGATACCTCACGGGTATATACTATTCACTCGTTGAAGGATACCTCACGGGTATATACTATTCACTCGTTGAAGGATACCTCACGGGTATATACTACTCACTCGTTGAAGGATACCTCACGGGTATATACTATTCACTCGTTGAAGGATACCTCACGGGTATATACTATTCACTCGTTGAAGGATACCTCACGGGTATATACTATTCACTCGTTGAAGGATACCTCACGGGTATATACTATTCACTCGTTGAAGGATACCTCACGGGTATATACTATTCACTCGTTGAAGGATACCTCACGGGTATATACTACTCACTCGTTGAAGGATACCTCACGGGTATATACTACTCACTCGTTGAAGGATACCTCACGGGTATATACTATTCACTCGTTGAAGGATACCTCACGGGTATATACTATTCACTCGTTGAAGGATACCTCACGGGTATATACTATTCACTCGTTGAAGGATACCTCAGGGGTATATACTATTCACTCGTTGAAAGGATACCTCACTCGTTGAAGGATATATATATACTACTCACTCGTTGAAGGATACCTCACGGGTATATACTATTCACTCGTTGAAGGATACCTCACGGGTATATACTATTCACTCGTTGAAGGATACCTCACGGGTATATACTACTCACTCGTTGAAGGATACCTCACGGGTATATACTATTCACTCGTTGAAGGATACCTCACGGGTATATACTATTCACTCGTTGAAGGATACCTCACGGGTATATACTATTCACTCGTTGAAGGATATACGGGTATATACTCACGAAGGTATATACTATTCACTCGTTGAAGGATACCTCACGGGTATATACTACTCACTCGTTGAAGGATACCTCACGGGTATATACTACTCACTCGTTGAAGGACACCTCACGGGTATATACTACTCACTCGTTGAAGGATACCTCACGGGTATATACTATTCACTCGTTGAAGGATACCTCACGGGTTTATACTACTCACTCGTTGAAGGATACCTCACGGGTATATACTATTCACTCGTTGAATGATACCTCACGGGTATATACTACTCACTCGTTGAAGGATACCTCAGGGGTATATACTATTCACTCGTTGAAGGATACCTCACGGGTATATACTACTCACTCGTTGAAGGATACCTCACGGGTATATACTATTCACTCGTTGAAGGATACCTCACGGGTATATACTATTCACTCGTTGAAGGATACCTCACGGGTATATACTACTCACTCGTTGAAGGATACCTCACGGGTATCTACTATTCACTCGTTGAAGGATACCTCACGGGTATATACTATTCACTCGTTGAAGGATACCTCACGGGTATATACTATTCACTCGTTGAAGGATACCTCACGGGTATATACTACTCACTCGTTGAAGGATACCTCACGGGTATATACTACTCACTCGTTGAAGGATACCTCACGGGTATATACTACTCACTCGTTGAAGGATACCTCACGGGTATATACTATTCACTCGTTGAAGGATACCTCACGGGTATATACTATTCACTCGTTGAAGGATACCTCACGGGTATATACTACTCACTCGTTGAAGGATACCTCACGGGTATATACTATTCACTCGTTGAAGGATACCTCACGGGTATATACTATTCACTCGTTGAAGGATACCTCACGGGTATATACTATTCACTCGTTGAAGGATACCTCACGGGTATATACTATTCACTCGTTGAAGGATACCTCAGGGGTATATACTACTATTCACTCGTTGAAGGATACCTCACGGGTATATACTACTCACGTTGAAGGATACCTCACGGGTATATACTATTCACTCGTTGAAGGATACCTCACGGGTATATACTATTCACTCGTTGAAGGATACCTCACGGGTATATACTATTCACTCGTTGAAGGATAAGGATACCTCACTCGTTGAAGGATATATACTACTTCACTCGTTGAAGGATACCTCACGGGTATATACTACTCACTCGTTGAAGGATACCTCACGGGTATATACTATTCACTCGTTGAAGGATACCTCACGGGTATATACTATTCACTCGTTGAAGGATACCTCACGGGTATATACTACTCACTCGTTGAAGGATACCTCACGGGTATATACTATTCACTCGTTGAAGGATACCTCACGGGTATATACTATTCACTCGTTGAAGGATACCTCACGGGTATATACTATTCACTCGTTGAAGGATACCTCACGGGTATATACTATTCACTCGTTGAAGGATACCTCACGGGTATATACTACTCACTCGTTGAAGGATACCTCACGGGTATATACTACTCACTCGTTGAAGGACACCTCACGGGTATATACTACTCACTCGTTGAAGGATACCTCACGGGTATATACTATTCACTCGTTGAAGGATACCTCACGGGTATATACTACTCACTCGTTGAAGGATACCTCACGGGTATATACTATTCACTCGTTGAAGGATACCTCACGGGTATATACTACTCACTCGTTGAAGGATACCTCAGGGGTATATACTATTCACTCGTTGAAGGATACCTCACGGGTATATACTACTCACTCGTTGAAGGATACCTCACGGGTATATACTATTCACTCGTTGAAGGATACCTCACGGGTATATACTATTCACTCGTTGAAGGATACCTCACGGGTATATACTACTCACTCGTTGAAGGATACCTCACGGGTATCTACTATTCACTCGTTGAAGGATACCTCACGGGTATATACTATTCACTCGTTGAAGGATACCTCACGGGTATATACTATTCACTCGTTGAAGGATACCTCACGGGTATATACTACTTACTCGTTGAAGGATACCTCACGGGTATATACTACTCACTCGTTGAAGGATACCTCACGGGTATATACTATTCACTCGTTGAAGGATACCTCACGGGTATATACTATTCACTCGTTGAAGGATACCTCACGGGTATATACTATTCACTCGTTGAAGGATACCTCACGGGTATATACTACTCACTCGTTGAAGGATACCTCACGGGTATATACTATTCACTCGTTGAAGGATACCTCACGGGTATATACTATTCACTCGTTGAAGGATACTTCACGGGTATATACTATTCACTCGTTGAAGGATACCTCATGGGTATATTATTCACTCGTTGAAGGATACTTCACGGGTATATACTATTCACTCGTTGAAGGATACCTCACGGGTATATACTATTCACTCGTTGAAGGATACCTCACGGGTATATACTATTCACTCGTTGAAGGATACCTCACGGGTATATACTACTCACTCGTTGAAGGATACCTCACGGGTATATACTATTCACTCGTTGAAGGATACCTCATGAGTATATACTATTCACTCGTTGAAGGATACCTCACGGGTATATACTATTCACTCGTTGAAGGATACCTCACGGGTATATACTATTCACTCGTTGAAGGATACCTCACGGGTATATACTATTCACTCGTTGAAGGATACCTCACGGGTATATACTACTCACTCGTTGAAGGATACCTCACGGGTATATACTATTCACTCGTTGAAGGATACCTCACGGGTATATACTATTCACTCGTTGAAGGATACTTCACGGGTATATACTACTCACTCGTTGAAGGATACCTCATGGGTATATACTATTCACTCGTTGAAGGATACCTCATGGGTATATACTACTCACTCGTTGAAGGATACCTCATGGGTATATACTATTCACTCGTTGAAGGATACCTCACGGGTATATACTATTCACTCGTTGAAGGATACCTCACGGGTATATACTATTCACTCGTTGAAGGATACCTCACGGGTATATACTACTCACTCGTTGAAGGATACCTCACGGGTATATACTACTCACTCGTTGAAGGATACCTCACGGGTATATACTACTCACTCGTTGAAGGATACCTCACGGGTATATACTACTCACTCGTTGAAGGATACCTCACGGGTATATACTATTCACTCGTTGAAGGATACCTCACGGGTATATACTACTCACTCGTTGAAGGATACGTCACGGGTATATACTATTCACTCGTTGAAGGATACCTCAGGGTATATACTACTCACTCGTTGAAGGATACCTCACGGGTATATACTACTCACTCGTTGAAGGATACCTCACGGGTATATACTACTCACTCGTTGAAGGATACCTCACGGGTATATACTACTCACTCGTTGAAGGATACCTCACGGGTATATACTACTCACTCGTTGAAGGATACCTCACGGGTATATACTATTCACTCGTTGAAGGATACCTCACGGGTATATACTACTCACTCGTTGAAGGATACCTCATACCTCACGGGTATATACTATTCACTCGTTGAAGGATACCTCACGGGTATATACTATTCACTCGTTGAAGGATACCTCACGGGTATATACTACTCACTCGTTGAAGGACACCTCACGGGTATATACTACTCACTCGTTGAAGGATACCTCACGGGTATATACTATTCACTCGTTGAAGGATACCTCACGGGTATATACTACTCACTCGTTGAAGGATACCTCACGGGTATATACTACTCACTCGTTGAAGGATACCTCACGGGTATATACTACTCACTCGTTGAAGGATACCTCACGGGTATATACTACTCACTCGTTGAAGGATACCTCACGGGTATATACTATTCACTCGTTGAAGGATACTTCACGGGTATATACTACTCACTCGTTGAAGGATACCTCACGGGTATATACTATTTACTCGTTGAAGGATACTTCACGGGTATATACTACTCACTCGTTGAAGGATACCTCACGGGTATATACTATTCACTCGTTGAAGGATACTTCACGGGTATATACTACTCACTCGTTGAAGGATACCTCACGGGTATATACTACTCACTCGTTGAAGGATACCTCACGGGTATATACTATTCACTCGTTGAAGGATACCTCACGGGTATATACTATTCACTCGTTGAAGGATACCTCACGGGTATATACTATTCACTCGTTGAAGGATACCTCACGGGTATATACTACTCACTCGTTGAAGGATACCTCACGGGTATATACTATTCACTCGTTGAAGGATACTTCACGGTTATATACTATTCACTCGTTGAAGGATACTTCACGGGTATATACTACTCACTCGTTGAAGGATACCTCACGGGTATATACTATTCACTCGTTGAAGGATACCTCATGGGTATATACTATTCACTCGTTGAAGGATACTTCACGGGTATATACTACTCACTCGTTGAAGGATACCTCACGGGTATATACTATTCACTCGTTGAAGGATACCTCATGGGTATATACTATTCACTCGTTGAAGGATACCTCACGGGTATATACTACTCACTCGTTGAAGGATACCTCACGGGTATATACTATTCACTCGTTGAAGGATACCTCACGGGTATATACTATTCACTCGTTGAAGGATACTTCACGGGTATATACTATTCACTCGTTGAAGGATACCTCACGGGTATATACTACTCACTCGTTGAAGGATACTTCACGGGTATATACTATTCACTCGTTGAAGGATACCTCACGGGTATATACTACTCACTCGTTGAAGGATACTTCACGGGTATATACTATTCACTCGTTGAAGGATACTTCACGGGTATATACTACTCACTCGTTGAAGGAAACCAAACATTCTATATTGAAAACCTCAAATCAGGTGATTATGCTCACTTTTGAGGATGACATGACATCTACAGTACATGGATTTTGACCGTGCTTGACTTGGACAGCAATAGGTGCCGGTATTCATGTTGGATGCTGGTACTGTTAATGTTCAGGTGCGGGAGCTCCACAATACATTTGAGCTAATACTCTATAAGAGGAAGAGGAGCTCAAGCAGTAGAATATTTAGGTGCCGGTACTCCGCTCCGGTGAGCTCCAGGCATTTGCATAGAATTTAATTGATTGATCAATTGGTCGAAACACAAATGACACCCAGCTTTTGGCAGTACAGGAATGCAAGTGTAATGAGTCTCTTCCTGTGGGATGTTGCCTGATCAATGAGTGTATGTTTAATACAATAGGTTGTATAGCCCATAGGGATTAGACAGACTGTTCCATATGAATGATAGGTGATCGACAGAGCAAGAGAGGGGACAGGTGTCACAGACTGGAGGAAGAGGGATCTAGTTATTTGACAAATAGAGATTGGAGTCTGTACCGAGAAGAAGGGAGAGATACAGAGAGAGTGAAAAGCCAACAGAGAGGAAAGGGGATGAGAGAGACGGGCAGAAAGAGAAAGGAAAATAGGTAGAATGTTGCAGAGAGAGAGAGAGAGAGAGAGAGAGAGAGAGAGAGAGAGAGAGAGAGAGAGAGAGAGAGAGAGATCCGCTCACCAACCAGGAATGACACTGCATGCAGATTTCTGTTCAAATATTCTGTGTACAACGTAAAGCACCAATAATGCATACAGAGCAGAATTAGGCAGACTCCTCTAATTATCAAAATCCAGAAAAGAGACGTTCAATTTTACAACCACCTAAAAGGAAGCGACTCCTAAACATTCCATAAAAAATCCATCATCTACAGAGAGATGAACCTGGAGAAGAGTCCCCTAAGCAAGCTGGTCCTGCAACACAATTAGACCCAAACAAATCATGAGTGTCACACCCTGACCATAGTTTGCTTTGTATGTTTCTATGTTTGTCTGGTCAGGGTGTGATCTGAGTGGGCATTCTATGTTGTGTGTCTAGTTTGTCTGTTTCTGTGTTTGGCCTGATATGGTTCTCAATCAGAGGCAGGTGTTAGTCATTGTCTCTGATTGGGAACCATATTTAGGTAGCCTGAGTTTCACTGTTTGTTTGTGGGTGATTGTTCCTGTCTTTGTGTTTTGCACCAGATAGGGCTGTTTTGAGTTCTCACGTTTATTGTTTTCGTTAGTTTATTCATGTATAGCGTCTTCATTAAAGAAACATGAATAACCACCACGCTGTGTTTTGGTCCTCCTCTCCTTCACCACAAGAGAACCGTTACAATGAGAAAACAAAAAGATCATTACCTGACACATTGGAAAGAATTAACAAAAAACAGCAAACTGGAATGCTATTTGGCCCTAAACAGAGAGTACACAGTGGCAGAATACCTGACCACTGTGACTGACCCAAACTTAAGGAAAGTTTGACTATGTACAGACTCAGTGAGTGTAATTTGTGAGTGTAATGTTTACTTATTTCACTTTTGTTTGTTATCTATTCCACTTGCTTTGGCAATGTAAACATATGTTTCCCATGCCAATATAGCCCTTAAATTGAAATTGAGAGAGAGAGTGAAAGGGAGAATGAAAGAGGGAAAGAAAGGGATAGAAATAGAAAGCAGGAAGCCACAGTGGAATGTCCACACCCCTCTGTGGGTGGACCCTCTAGCCAAAGAATAGACAGGGCAAATGTTCTACCTCTCCACCCCCATCCCTCTCACCCTCCCTCTCTTTCTCAACAATAGGGGCCATGGAGCAACAATGATGTCACGCCCTGGCCATAGAGAGGCTTTTATTCTCTATTTTGGTTAGGCCAGGGTGTGACTAGGGTGGGCATTCTAGTTTCTTTATTTCTATGTTTTCTATTTCTTTGTGTTTGGCCGGGTAGGTTCTCAATCAGAGGCAGCTGTCTATTGTTGTCTCTGATTGAGAATCATACTTAGGCACCTGTGTTTGGTGGGTAGTTGTTTTCGGTTTTGTGTTTGCACCAGACAGAACTGTTTTGTTTTGTTCCACTATGTTATTTTTGTTCTAGTGTTCAGTTTGAATAAATAATCAAGAACATGTACCACGCTGCACTTTGGTCCTCTTCTTCAGACGAGCGTTACAAATGACTGCTGGGAAAAAGTCTGGTTGAATATGCGAAAGCAACAGGAGTGGTCTGGGTTGAAGGGGAGGGGAGGGGGGCTGAGGGAGTCCGGAGGGAGTGGCTGGAGGGGGCGTGTGTTGTTGGAGGGTGTGCGTGTGAGGTGGGGTGAAGGCATGAGGGCGGCACTTCTGGGGCAGGGCCCAGGGGGACTAGCAGGTGTTTTCTGGGACTCTGACATTTATCTGCCTGACTGCTCCTGAAAGTGATCCTGCTGAGTCCGACACAGGAAATCTCATGCTTTCAAAAACACGCCAACGCCACGGAATAACAACACACACACACACACAGCCAAACTGACAACACACATACACACACACAGCTCCGCTGACAACAGACACACAATCCAACTGACAACACACATGGCCCTGGTGAAACCCCAATGAGTAGAGTGATAAAGTGAGATGGGGGTTTTGAGGTACATGGGACCCTCTTCAGCTAAAGCACAAAATAAACCTTTCATTAATGGTATTATGATTAGCTCATTGCATATGTTATAAGCAATTTCAATATATTCTTGTAGTAGTAAATTATCTCCAAATGAAGTATAACAATGTATGTCAATGGTTATAACATAATGGAGCTAATTACATCATCATTGATTAAAGGTTAAACAAAGAGGGATTTTCTTTCCTTAGCAACAGTAACTAGGGGCTTGGTGTTTTTCTATGGAAACGAAGAGGTTGGGCGTGCCCAGGTAGCTATATTTAAAAAAAAAACATTCTATAGGGAGTTTGAATTAATTCAGTTTCACTTGCTTTCAAAGCAATGGAAAGAGTGTTGCATTTGGACATGACTACCTGTGCGCACTTCATTCTGATGTGAGTTTAGACCACACACACACACACACACACACACACACAGTTCAAGCTTTTGATTAAATAGACCCAGCCAGACCCAGTTGTAGCTCAAAGGCTGCAGCCTAAGTTGCTGTGGTTCTTAAAACAAGCTCTTCTTTATTCTTTATGGTCCATTTTCACAGAAGCAGATTAAATAAATCCAAGGTAAAATTGGGGTTTAGCCGATGACTAAAAATACAATTCCATTGAGAACATCGGTTCCATCTGGACTATGCCTCTAGTTTCAAACTTCTTCGACAGTGTATATTTAACTTGCATAAAATGAATAGCGACGGATGGTGGTAGACCCGAGAACGCAATGTTAACGTTTATGCCTTTCCTTGACCCTTACGGCACCCCAGGCCCAGACGGCATCCCCAGGCCCAGACGGCATCCCCAGGCCCAGACGGCATCCCCAGGCCCAGACGGCATCCCCAGGCCCAGACGGCATCCCCAGGCCCAGACGGCATCCCCAGCCGCACCCTCAGAGCATGCGCAGACCAGCTGGCCGGTGTGTTTACGGACATATTCAATCAATCCCTATACCAGTCTGCTGTTCCCACATGCTTCAAGAGGGCCACCATTATTCCTGTTCTCAAGAAAGCTAAGGTAACTGAGCTAAACGACTACCGCCCCGTAGCACTCACATCCGTCATCATGAAGTGCTTTGAGAGGCTAGTCAAGGACCATATCACCTCCACCCTACCTGACACCCTAGACCCACTCCAATTTGCTTACTGCCCAAATAGGTCCACAGACGATGCAATCTCAACCACACTGCACACTGCCCTAACCCATCTGGACAAGAGGAATACCTGTGTGAGAATGCTGTTCATCGACTACAGCTCGGCATTCAACACCATAGTACCCTCCAAGCTCGTCATCAAGCTCGAGACCCTGGGTCTCGACCCCGCCCTGTGCAACTGGGTACTGGACTTCCTGACGGGCCGCCCCCAGGTGGTGAGGGTAGGCAACAACATCTCCTCCCCGCTGATCCTCAACACTGGGGCCCCACAAGGGTGCGTTCTGAGCCCTCTCCTGTACTCCCTGTTCACCCACGACTGCGTGGCCACGCACGCCTCCAACTCAATCATCAAGTTTGCGGACGACACAACAGTGGTAGGCTTGATTACCAACAACGACGAGACGGCCTACAGGGAGGAGGTGAGGGCCCTCGGAGTGTGGTGTCAGGAAAATAACCTCACACTCAACGTCAACAAAACTAAGGAGATGATTGTGGACTTCAGGAAACAGCAGAGGGAACACCCCCTATCCACATCGATGGAACAGTAGTGGAGAGGGTAGCAAGTTTTAAGTTCCTCGGCATACACATCACAGACAAACTGAATTGGTCCACTCACACAGACAGCATCGTGAAGAAGGCGCAGCAGCGCCTCTTCAACCTCAGGAGGCTGAAGAAATTCGGCTTGTCACCAAAAGCACTCACAAACTTCTACAGATGCACAATCGAGAGCATCCTGGCGGGCTGTATCACCGCCTGGTACGGCAACTGCTCCGCCCTCAACCGTAAGGCTCTCCAGAGGGTAGTGAGGTCTGCACAACGCATCACCGGGGGCAAACTACCTGCCCTCCAGGATACCTACACCACCCGATGTTACAGGAAGGCCATAAAGATCATCAAGGACATCAACCACCCGAGCCACTGCCTGTTCACCCCGCTATCATCCAGAAGGCGAGGTCAGTACAGGTGCATCAAAGCTGGGACCGAGAGACTGAAAAACAGCTTCTATCTCAAGGCCATCAGACTGTTAAACAGCCACCACTAACATTGAGTGGGTTGCTGCCAACATACTGACTCAACTCCAGCCACTTTAATAATGGGAATTGATGGGAAATGATGTAAATATATAAACAATGCTACCTTATATAATGTTACTTACCCTACATTATTCATCTCATATGCATACGTATATACTGTACTCTATATCATCGACTGCATCCTTATGTAATACATGTATCACTAGCCACTTTAACTATGCCACTTTATTTACATACTCATCTCATATGTATATACTGTACTCGATATCAGCTACTGTATCTTGCCTATGCTGCTCTGTACCATCACTCATTCATATATCCTTATGTACATATTCTTTATCCCCTTACACTGTGTATAAGACAGTAGTTTTTGAATTGTTAGTTAGATTACTTGTTGGTTATTACTGCATTGTCGGAACTAGAAGCACAAGCATTTCGCTACACTCGCATTAACATCTGCTAACCATGTGTATGTGACAAATAAAATTTGATTTGATTTGACCTTAACCTCACTGAAACTATACCTAACCTTAATCTAACCCTCACTCTTAAAACTAAGCTTAACCCTAACCTTAAATCATTTAGATCCCCAATGCCTAAACTTAGTCATTCTGCCGGTTGAATATGAACTTCCTTTAATTCCAACTTCTTAACCATAGTCCAGGAATAGTTTCAGCCATAGAAAGCATATCCTCTGTGATGCCTCCATTTTTCAATGTTCTTCAGTTCCACATGTGCAGGCTTTTGTTCAAACCCAGCATTAAAACAGCAGACTCAACAAAACAACTAATAATCAGTCACCTGATTCATTGAATGATGTGTGTTAGTACTGGGCTCGGTCAAAAGCCTGCATACCTTGTGGGTCCCTAGGACCAGAACTGAACAACATCAGTTCTACCAATGATGAGACATACGCCTTGTTTAAATCCCCTAAAAATGCAGTAGCCCACCCTCCCTTGCTTGAGGTAATGATAGGATCCTCATTACTTTAGGAAAGGAGAAATCCTTTCTATATTTAAACGGGGGCCTGAACTTCCACTTTGACTACAATTGACAAAGTAATGTACTTGGTGTCTGGCACCACCATGTGGCAGCACAGGGAATTGCTTTGGTATGCATCTAGAACAGAACAAGTACATTTCTCCATGTCTGCTAACAATCCCTCATCATGACCGATAGAATAACACATAATGACAGCATTATGTACTGCGGTGTGTGCATACTGTCGTGTTATTATCTACTTTGACGACGGAAGGTCAAATTAGGTGAAATGACATAGGCCTACTTTTCCAGTATGACCCGTCAGCACAGATCTGCTGTCATGGCCTAAATAACATAGGATAGACACCGACATTCTTGCCAGGAAGAGGAGGTCCTTTTGAAATATGTGCTTCTGTCGAACAGCCAAGCGAAAAACTGTTTTTTCCTCTTGTTCAATAGTTGAAGCCAGAAAGTGCAAGAGCGGCGCGCGCCCGATGCCACATGTGAAACTATGATAAATAGGTTATCCATTTACAATTATTTACAATGCAATGATAACAGTTCAAACAGTCCCAAAATGCAACGGAAAGACAGGTCCGATAATATTATTTCTGTCCGTGGACAGCGACACCGTGACAACCGACCGATATCTTGACATTTAACGGCAAACGGGAATGCGCATGTAAATATGCAGTTGAGTTTGATTTTGCGCGCCCACTAAGTGAAACGAAGGGCACGAGCAAAAACAGGACACGGAAGAAGACTGGGGTGGCGCAGAATCGAATAAACTCAGGATCTTGAAAGTTGCGGTTATTTCCAACCCTACCGAGTTCGTTTATAACGGACGGTTCGATGAATGCTCGAATCTATTAAAGAGGTTAATTGACAGAAAGAAGACCGTGGAGGGTGGGCAGATTTCAACTGCTATGAGGATTCTCAAATTCTTCATGGGGTACAGTTGCAGAACGCTATGAACGCTGCCTGCTGTGTGACGTTGGTTTTGTTTGAAGAAGTTGCATGAAACTGGGTATGTTGAAATGACAGATGCTGAGCTATTTAACCATTTCATTATTTGCCTAATATAAGTTATTTGGCATGAAGTAGTAGAGCATATTAACAAAGGTCTGTTTCTGATCAAAATGGACCTGTATCTGTGCTTTTATTGAACCTTTATTGAAGACTGCTGTAAGACTGACACATATCACCACATGGACAGGCTGCACCCTTGGTTGTGTTGTTGAACTGTCCTAAGCTTAAAACGTTTGTGTGAACTGTCCAAAGTTTACAACATTCAAATACTTTCTTTGCTTTTTTTGAGGTCTAATGCGGGCTAAAAAGAAAAGGGTCACCCCCCAAAAAGGTTCCCCACAACCGCAGTCACAGACTGGTTGAGCAATTATTACAAGAAAAGGGGAAAGCAGCTGCACAGCCAACTGAGTCTGTATCTGTAGACTACTATCTACACCCTCTAACCAAATGAGTCAAGCCTGATCCCCATAAGCTGGATCCCACAACCTTGCATGTATGTCTGTGTGCACATGACTGTGTATGTAGGGTAAACATTCATTTCAGTTGAGGTATATTGGTTATGCCTCAAGTGAATTTCAGATTTTTTTGTTTTGCTCATATTTCCTGGCCTGGTCCCAGATCTGTTTATGGTCTTGCCGACACCTGTCATCGTCAAGCCAAACATGACAATGAGTGACAAAGAGTTGGCATGATGGCACAGACTGACACTCAGGCAGTTTTCTCCCTCTGTAACTTAACTTCCAATCCTGCTCTAATTCTTTCCCCTTTTCCTTCACCACAGTAACTCCCACTCTGGGCCAGACATGTCTGTGATAGTGGGAGAGGGGCGGTTCATAGTCCAGAGGGTCACCAGAAGCATCACCTACTACTACACCAGCCGGACACCAGGGGGCGATACCCCTGCCCCCTCTCCTCCCACCATCTCCCCCACCTCCTCCCATCTAGACGCTCCTTTTCCCTCACCCTCGTACTCCCTCTCCACCCCCTTGCTCCCAGACTTGCCCTCTCACCACGACGTTTCCTCAGTTCTCACCCATTCCACTTTGGATGTACCAACCCTCTCTCCATCCTCGCCCTCCTCCTCCCCCCGTCCACTCCTCCTGCTTTTCCCGTGGCTGGGCGCCCGACTGGGGGCCATGGCAAAGTACCGGGACCTCTACCTGGAGCGCGGCCTGGACATCCTATCTGTGGAGAGCACTGTGTGGCACTTCCTGTGGCCTCGCTGGGGGCTGGAGTATGGGGCTGAGGTCCTGGAGGTCCTGGGAGACCCGCGTTTCAAAGGTCGCCCCCTTCTGGTCCACACCTTCTCCATCGGCGGGTACACCTTCACCCAGCTGCTCAGCCAGATGGTCAGGGAGCCACACAAGTACCCAGGCCTGGCCCAACGGGTCGTAGGACATGTCTATGACAGCATGGTGGTTGGGTCGCTGGAGCATATGGCTAAAGGTGAGAGAGAGGGGAAGGAAAGGAGGTAGGATTGTCAGTTTGGATTATTACTCTGAGAAATGAGAGGGATCTGTTGCTGAGACAGTGTGTGGGTGTGTGTATGGGTTAGTTTATGTGTGGGTGTGTGTATGGGTTAGTTTGTGTGTGGATGTGTGGCAGAGAAAATCATTTGAAATGTAATTAACCTTGACTGGTAAATAAAATAACCTGTGTGTGTCTGTGTGTGCCTCAGGTCTGGGTCTGACCCTGTTCCCTCATATCGAGCCCCTGGTGCGATACACCGCTCTGCTCTACTTCTGGCTCTTGAAGTCCCAGACGGTGTACTACTACGACAAGTCAATCCAGGTCTTCTACAACAGCCCCGTCACCGCCCCGGCGCTCTTCTTCTTCTGCGAGAACGACGCGCTGTGCGACCCCGTCGCCATGGAGGCGGTCCTCGACTTCTGGAGGAAGCGGGGCGTTGCTGTGGAAACCAGGAAGTGGAAGGAGTCTGTGCACGCTGCTCATCTGCGCTGTCACCCGGAGGAGTACCTCTCAACACTGGAGACATTTTTTCACTCGCTCAACATCGCCCCCCTCAGGGCTAAGATGTAAATGGTTCATGTGCTAATCACATTGAGGGGTTTGATAATTCAATAAATCCGGCATACTCATGCTCCAAAACAAATGTTAGAACAGATGTTATAACAATATTATAACATAGTATAACATAGTGTAGTCATGTAGCATGTAAACGTTTATCCATAGAAACTTGTTTGACACATACTCAGCATATGGGTCACGAGGGTGTCAAACCCTCAACACACTAGTTTTACTTCCCTGTTGCTATAATAACAACATATCCAATCCTAACTCCTAGCATGTGTTTTGACTGTGCTACGCATTATTATCTATTTGTACAGATATAGGATCTTAATTTGACCTGCATTGTCGTAGCAAAATAATGAATGTTTAGTCCATAATGTTTCTTGATCAGTGGTCAGGCTATTAAAAGTTGGCAGTACGGTTAATATAATTGTGTTCGTGTGGGTTTTCAGTGAATTTTCTGTGAATGAATGTAAATCACGAAGCTCATCTTCATTTCCTGAAAAATTCTCAGCAACAAGAGTGATCAAATGAAGTTACTATATCTGTATGTGAGCTTACACAATATTGTCCATGACACAGTCCATACGCACCAGTTAACAGCAAGGTCACTGTGTTTATGGTGAAACACATGACAGACACAGCTCACTATACGTTGATTCGCAATAGATATTTATTTAGTACTTATTGTAAATATTGATTGTAATTGTTTTTACATGAGTAAATGTTCATTCTCAATAGCTGGTGACAGGGAGTACAGAGAGAGAGGAAACATTTTGAAGATGAGGAAGAACTGAAGAGGAAGAATACAGAAAGGAGTGTGAGGGTATGACGAAAGGAAAGAAATAGAAAAGAAACACAGGAGATAAGGAAGAGATAATATGAGAGGTGGGAAAAAAAAGAGAGTTCATGCCTGTCAATTCAATGAGTAGTGAGTGCCAAACAATCTGTGGGAGGTTTTCTTATCAGGCATTTCTGGCACCTGTTGCATAATTCATCTACTTTGTATTCAACTTTTTAAGTCTGTTTTAGTCTCACAAAACTGAGTGTTCTTTATGAGGAAGCAAAGTTAAGTATGTGACGACGTGTCACGGCCAAGGGTACATGCTGTGAACTGCCATGTGATGTTGACTGCACACACGGGTTTGGCATCGAGGAACAACCTGTGCCTAACCTCGGGCACCGGCAGAAAGAGACTTTGAATCATGCATAAATACAGGCACACACACACATGCACGTGTAACAGGGTAGAACTGTTGATATTGTGAATGTAGCCTTGTTGGACTGTCAGTCCCAGTTGTGGCTCATTGTTGATTAAGGGTGTGGCCCACAGTATTCACATAAGCTCTGTTTGTTTAGTCAGGGGTTCCCCTTTACTATGTTAAGGTCGTTGTGCCTTGGGTGTTTGGTAAATCCTGTCCGAGACTTCAGGCTACAGGAATAGTATTTTGTACATTTTTCCTACGTTACACACAGTAAGTGTGCAGAAAGAAGACTGAATAAGGATAGAAAATAAACTAATGGGTCAAATAGTATCAGAATAAAATTGGTAGACTGTTAGACGCATGAGCACTGTTGTTACAACTGGTCTTAGAGCAGTTTGATTATTCTGTAGGCAAATCCAAGACACTCCATTTAGTATACCATGCCATGATTAGTATGGTTGCATAAGACAGATGT
Source organism: Oncorhynchus tshawytscha (assembly GCF_018296145.1). Classification (NCBI taxonomy): domain Eukaryota; kingdom Metazoa; phylum Chordata; class Actinopteri; order Salmoniformes; family Salmonidae; genus Oncorhynchus; species Oncorhynchus tshawytscha. Next base: position 929,769 of record NC_056443.1, on the reverse strand, counting down.
TTACTTACGGCAACCATGAAAGTAGGGTAGCTGGATGGGTGGGCGTATAACATAAACGTCTAGCAACCCAAATGTTGAGAGTTCGAATCTCATCCCAGACAACAAACATTTTAGCTAATGATCAACTTATTCCTCCCTATTTTACCCATATATTTTGTATGTATTGATATGTAGGCTATGTGTGCTGTTTTTAAATGTATGTAGTTCAGTCCTTGAACTGTTCTTGTAGTTCAGTCCTTGAACTGTTCTTGTCTATGTTGTGTATTATGTTATGTTTCATGTTCTGTGTGGACCCCAGGAAGGGTGATGAGACCTCTTCAGAGGACCACCACCAGCCCCTACGATGGAGGGTATGAGACCTCTTCAGAGGACCACCACCAGCCCCTACGATGGAGGGTGTGAGACCTCTTCAAAGGACCACCACCAGCCCCTACGATGGAGGGTGTGAGACCTCTTCAGAGGACCACCACCAGTTCGATGGAGGGTGTGAGACCTCTTCAGAGGACCACCACCAGCCCCTATGATGGAGGGTGTGAGACCTCTTCAGAGGACCACCACCAGCCCCTACGATGGAGGGTGTGAGACCTCTTCAGAGGACCACCACCAGCCCCTACGATGGAGGGTGTGAGACCTCTTCAGAGGACCACCACCAGCCCCTATGATGGAGGGTGTGAGACCTCTTCAGAGGACCACCACCAGCCCCTATGATGGAGGGTGTGAGACCTCTTCAGAGGACCACCACCAGCCCCTACGATGGAGGGTGTGAGACCTCTTCAGAGGACCACCACCAGCCCCTACGATGGAGGGTGTGAGACCTCTTCAGAGGACCACCACCAGCCCCTACGATGGAGGGTGTGAGACCTCTTCAGAGGACCACCACCAGCCCCTATGATGGAGGGTGTGAGACCTCTTCAGAGGACCACCACCAGCCCCTACGATGGAGGGTGTGAGACCTCTTCAGAGGACCACCACCAGCCCCTACGATGGAGGGTGTGAGACCTCTTCAGAGGACCACCACCAGCCCCTACGATGGAGGGTATGAGACCTCTTCAGAGGACCACCACCAGCCCCTACGATGGATGACCTCTTCAGAGGACCACCACCAGCCCCTACGATGGAGGGTGTGAGACCTCTTCAGAGGACCACCACCAGCCCCTACGATGGAGGGTATGAGACCTCTTCAGAGGACCACCACCAGCCCCTACGATGGAGGGTGTGAGACCTCTGCAGAGGACCACCACCAGCCCCTACGATGGAGGGTATGAGACCTCTTCAGAGGACCACCACCAGCCCCTACGATGGAGGGTGTGAGACCTCTTCAGAGGACCACCACCAGCCCCTACGATGGAGGGTGTGAGACCTCTTCAGAGGACCACCACCAGCCCCTACGATGGAGGGTGTGAGACCTCTTCAGAGGACCACCACCAGCCCCTACGATGGAGGGTGTGAGACCTCTTCAGAGGACCACCACCAGCCCCTACGATGGAGGGTGTGAGACCTCTTCAGAGGACCACCACCAGCCCCTACGATGGAGGGTGTGAGACCTCTTCAGAGGACCACCACCAGCCCCTACGATGGAGGGTATGAGATCTCTTCAGAGGACCACCACCAGCCCCTACGATGGAGGGTATGAGACCTCTTCAGAGGACCACCACCAGCCCCTACGATGGAGGGTATGAGACCTCTGGACATCTTCATGCTTATCAACTCTATGAGCATCAGGCCAAAAGGATTCTGCACAGATGTTGTCTTCTCCGTGTTTGATGCATGAACACTAGATGGAGCCTGCTCTCTCTGCTGTCTCCTGAAGTCCACGATCAGCCCCTTCAGTTTGTTGACTTTGAGGGAGAGGGTATTTTCCTGGCACCACTCCGCCAGGGCCCTCACCTCCCTGTAGGGCGTCTCATTGGTAATCAGGCCTACCACCGTTGTGTCGTTTTGATGATTGAGTTGGAGATGTGCATGGGGGACAGGGAGTACAGGAGGGGTCTGTGGTTTATATTGATATGCCCAGTTCCTCTGCCAAAATGAAAGCAAACAGACAGGTTAAGAAATTAGAAAAGTATTAGGAAATTAAATTATAACTTTACAGTTCCTACAGTTTCAAATACACCTAAACCAATCTACTGTCTAATCCAAAGTTCAGTTAAGAATAGTGTATTTACATCTGTAATCAAAGTTCCTTGACCTCACATGTGTGTGCTGCCTTCGACGAATTACCCTAGTCCTATCAAACATGGTGGATAAATGAAGAGTTTACTCAGGCCGTTTACCATTGGAGGCAAAAAAGTCAGTAACAGTCTACTTAACCGGGTGTGTCTTGCACAGACATCAATGCAATAGGAGCTGCTTCTTGTCTACTTAACATTAGTTAATTGACTTTCATAGACAGGCTGGGTTGGCTTAGAATCAAAGGATCCCTTCCACATTATTGAAAGTGTGGTGGCTTATTTCCTCTTTACCAAATGAGGAGAATGTCGTGGAAATGTCCTCTATTTACCAAATCATGAGAGCAAACCACACACAAGTCAGAGTTAGTTATCAAAGTCCATCTTTAATTATATGAGCTCTATCACAGCCCTGTGACTCTCAGATCAATTCAGTGTCTATCAATGAATTCTCTGAGAGTCCCTTACACATTGCAGCTGAGATCCTTTAATAGCAAAAAACACACATAGTCAGACAGCATAGACATAATAAATCGTTCAGCTTTGTCTCCTAAACTATGTTATTTTCTCAAACTCAGAACCATAAACCAATCCTCCATATCAACAGGCATATATCAAATCCATCCTATCTTGACAAGATCACAGAGACACACTGACTGGCACACAGACATTGTAGAGCCAAGAGATACACGCTTGACCTCTCCCCTCTCTCCGGCCCAAGCAACTTAGTCTTGACATAGAACAGATACTGCATCCCCGCCACAGTATTATACAAAAATAACATTCTGATGAGAAGTAACTTACAAACATATGATGAATATAAAACATCTTACCTACAGTGCCTTGCGAAAGTATTCGGCCCCCTTGAATTTTGCGACCTTTTGCCACATTTCAGGCTTCAAACATAAAGATATAAAACTGTATTTTTTTGTGAAGAATCAACAACAAGTGGGACACAATCATGAAGTGGAACAACATTTATTGGATATTTCAAACTTTTTTAACAAATCAAAAACTGAAAAATTGGGCGTGCAAAATTATTCAGCCCCTTTACTTTCAGTGCAGCAAACTCTCTCCAGAAGTTCAGTGAGGATCTCTGAATGATCCAATGTTGACCTAAATGACTAATGATGATAAATACAATCCACCTGTGTGTAATCAAGTCTCCATATAAATGCACCTGCACTGTGATAGTCTCAGAGGTCCGTTAAAAGCGCAGAGAGCATCATGAAGAACAAGGAACACACCAGGCAGGTCCGAGATACTGTTGTGAAGAAGTTTAAAGCCGGATTTTGATGCAAAAATATTTCCCAAGCTTTAAACATCCCAAGGAGCACTGTGCAAGCGATAATATTGAAATGGAAGGAGTATCAGACCACTGCAAATCTACCAAGACCTGGCCGTCCCTCTAAACTTTCAGCTCATACAAGGAGAAGACTGATCAGAGATGCAGCCAAGAGGCCCATGATCACTCTGGATGAACTGCAGAGATCTACAGCTGAGGTGGGAGACTCTGTCCATAGGACAACAATCAGTCATATATTGCACAAATCTGGCCTTTATGGAAGAGTGGCAAGAAGAAAGCCATTTCTTAAAGATATCCATAAAAAGTGTTGTTTAAAGTTTGCCACAAGCCACCTGGGAGACACACCAAACATGTGGAAGAAGGTGAAACACCAAACACACCAAACATCTGGTTAGATGAAACCAAAATTGAACTTTTTGGCAACAATGCAAAACGTTATGTTTGGCGTAAAAGCAACACAGCTCATCACCCTGAACACACCATCACCACTGTCAAACATGGTGGTGGCAGCATCATGGTTTGGGCCTGCTTTTCTTCAGCAGGGACAGGGAAGATGGTTAAAATTGATGGGAATATGGATGGAGCCAAATACAGGACCATTCTGGAAGAAAACCTGATGGAGTCTGCAAAAGACCTGAGACTGGGACGGAGATTTGTCTTCCAACAAGACAATGATCCAAAACATAAAGCAAAATCTACAATGGAATGGTTCAAAAATAAACATATCCAGGTGTTAGAATGGCCAAGTCAAAGTCCAGACCTGAATCCAATCGAGAATCTGTGGAAAGAACTGAAAACTGCTGTTCACAAATGCTCTCCATCCAACCTCACTGAGCTCGAGCTGTTTTGCAAGGAGGAATGGGGAAAAATTTCAGTCTCTCGATGTGCAAAACTGATAGAGACATACCCCAAGCGACTTACAGCTGTAATCACAGCAAAAGGTGGCGCTACAAAGTATTAACTTAAGGGGGCTGAATAATTTTGCACGCCCAATTTTTCAGTTTTTGATTTGTTAAAAAAGTTTGAAATATCCAATAAATGTCGTTCCACTTCATGATTGTGTCCCACTTGTTGTTGATTCTTCACAAAAAAATACAGTTTTATATCTTTATGTTTGAAGCCTGAAATGTGGCAAAAGGTCGCAAAGTTCAAGGGGGCCGAATACTTTCGCAAGGCACTGTATGTTACCAACCAATTCTGATTATTCCCCAACAAGAGTTACAAACTTCACACTCCAGTCTGAATTATACTTAAACATCATATTTAATAATAGTAAGAGCTTTGCAATAGCATTTGACTTTCAAAGATGCGCCATTGCTAATGAACCATTGGAAGTCACAACAGAAAAGTATAAAGATATTTTATAGCCAAGATACACCCCTCTCAACCTACATGACGAACCACAGATCTTAGGAACAGTTCACAAAGGGACTTTATAATTGAGAAAGGAGTATCCCTTAGCCAGATAACATTCGCTATAAATTATCGTTCAGTTTGGTCCCTAAGACGAGGTTCTAATCTTGTTCCTGGTACTTCATAGCACAGAACCATTACCTCATCCAATGGCATAACTCAATTGTCAACTCTAGATACTCCCATCTCAAGTGAAACCCCTTCTTGACCCCTCTCCCGGACAAACTCACTGAGGGGAGTGAGCCTCTAGGTCATACACTATCCCAGGATAAGTGCAACATCAGAGAGGACATACAATGGTTCCAGACACTACCACACACCTCCCCCCACTGCCAAAGGAGGGAGTGACTGGCGCACAAACATTGTGGAGATAATTAATTGGCTCCCCATTAATCACACCATCCCTTCACATGATTTAAGAATAGATAAAGACACATTCACATATGAAAACCATGTTCCATCCTGTCCTCTTCCCTTTCTGATATTCTGCTTAGCATCAGAGACATGTAAAAGACAAGCCTGACCTCTTCCCTCTCTGGGCCCTAAGGGACTGAGCCCCAGCTGAGGGAAGAAATGCAACTGTCAACACCAGAGTCATTAGTAATATATTCTAATAAAAAGTACATCACATAAGAAAATTATGCAGATAAGACATCTTAATTACTTATGTTACCCAACTAATTCTGATTCATCCACCACATGAGTACTTGTTGTCCCTCAAATACATCGTTACAGTTTTGGTTAGCTAGCTAGTGAATTTTAGCCATTATTTGCATAGACAAGAGTCAAAACACCTCAAAACAAGACATGGTATCGATAACAATATGTACAATGAGCCTACGGTTCCCCACATGGCAGCTTCTTGTCATTGTTGCTAGCTATCTGACCTTCCAGAATCATAACACACGGACATCTGCCCCATCGATGAGCACGCATCGTCTCTGTGACGTTTATGAACCAGAAAAAAACAGCAAGTGGGGTGTCTCACCTCTTCTTCCATCTCTGGTCCTATTTCGGTTGTCAAAAGTTACCACAGCCGCAAAGTCAAAATGGACTATATCATAAAATTACATGAAAACCACAAATATTTTTGGGGTCTTAATTTGAAGTTAGGCATAAGGTTAGGTTTAGAATTAGTTTTTAAGAATATAAATTGTTGAAACAGGTGGGTTTTAGCCATAACTATGACTTTGTGGCAACTAGATTTAGCAGATGCTCTTATGCAGATTGACTTAACAGGAGCAATTACGTGTCAGTGCCTTGCTCAAGTGCACATACACATGTTTCACCTAGTCGGCCGGGGGATTCAAACCAGCGATCAACGATTAGGTTACTGGCCCAAAGCTCTTAACTGCTAGGCTCCTGAGTGGCGCAGCGTTTTAAGGCACTGCGTCTCAGTGAATGAGGCGTCACTACAGACACCCTGGTTTGAATCCAGGCAGAATCATAACTGGTTGTGATTGGGAGTCACATAGGGTGGTGCACAATTGGCCCAGCGTCGTCCGGGTTTGGCCAGTTTAGGCCGTCATTTTAAATAAGAATTTGTTCTTATCTGACTTGCCTAGTTAAATAAAGGTTAAATGAAAAAATAGAAATAGGCTACAGTACCTGACGCCCCAATAGTGACAACCTGTATTTCAGGACTGACGATGAAGACAACCAAGGCTGGAATTGAACAAGCTGATCCATGACTGACGGAGAATCAATGCAAGTACAGTGTGTGGAAGTGATGCTCCATACTAAAACTATCACAGCAGCTTCATGCAACGATGTATAATCCTTTGTCAGTTTCTTCATTATAACAGGACTACTGGTAGGGTGCTGACAGCGAAATATAAGCAGACATTTTGACAAAAGGAGGCTATAGTCTGCTTTTTGGGCTCGGAGTAGCCAGGGACCTCGCAATACATGGCCGGACTACCTGTTGGGGGCCCTGGGGCTTCTATATATATATATTTTTTTTTTTGGGGGGGTGTACATCAGCTAACTTCCTGTATTGCAACACATTTGCAATGGTGCATAGAGAAAAAGGTGCAGTTTATAATTCTATTCTACACATGTTGTTATGAGGCTAAGAGAAAATGTTGCAGTTTAAAGCAAATTTCCTGTTATTCTCCACATTTTACTATCATATGCTATCTGGGGGCTCCCCGACCTCCAGAAGGGCCCCAACCCAAAGGCCCTGGGGCACATTCCCTGTGGGCCCGTTCAGCAATCCGTCCCTGTCACAATATGTACTTAGGCACTGATAGGATATGTACTGCAATTCTCACAATTCTATATGTAATGTGATTCGATACTCACGACACTAGCTCCCTCCACTCTTTTATTGGCCTCCACATAGGAGATCCAATGGACTGCCCTAACATTTGACACTTCAACCTCATGGAGTGCCTACTCTTGACATCTACTTCTGCCATGATCCATGTATGCCATCAACCAACACTTCTGTTTCCTCTAACTATTTAGCTTCATGTAAAGTGGAGACTTCAAGCTTTGACCCAGACCAGGCACTTCTATAGTCCAGGGCTTTAATCGTGAAAAACGTGACATGGTAGACCATGCAATTTGGTACAAAAATTCCTCAGGTGATATGGATGCGCATTATTTCAAACTTGTGAAAATTCAAAATGGCTGCCATAATAGCTGCTATTTGACCATAAAAACAGTTATACTGCAGATAAAAGCATGCAAGTTGGTACAAACATTCCTCAGATGACATTAAAACATCATAGAAGCTTTGCTCATTGCAAACTTAACCAGGAAGGACTGCCAATGTACTGTAGATGCTACTTAATCCATAGTCATGTTTAAAATGACTTCAGTGAAATTCTCATAAAATAACATGAAATTGAGTCATAATACATCAAATGTATTCTGTAAATTCTGATTAGTGGTGAAAATAAAAGGCTTCGGAACCTGGCCAACATGTACCAGTATAATGGCATAATGCAGTGCATGATAGTCCAGCATCCTGGCATTGACACTTCTGAGAACAGAAGGGCTCACTTTTGCAGCCTCACCTCAGGAGTTCTCTGTAAGCTTTGGCAGCCTCACCTCAGGAGTTCTCTGTAAGCTTTGGCAGCCTCACCTCAGGAGTTCTCTGTAAGCTTTGGCAGCCACACCTCAGGAGTTCTCTGTAAGCTTTGGCAGCCTCACCTCAGGAGTTCTCTGTAAGCTTTGGCAGCCACACCTCAGGAGTTCTCTGTAAGCTTTGGCAGCCTCACCTCAGGAGTTCTCTGTAAGCTTTGGCAGCCTCACCTCAGGAGTTCTCTGTAAGCTTTGGCAGCCACACCTCAGGAGTTCTCTGTAAGCTTTGGCAGCCTCACCTCAGGAGTTCTCTGTAAGCTTTGGCAGCCACACCTCAGGAGTTCTCTGTAAGCTTTGGCAGCCACACCTCAGGAGTTCTCTGTAAGCTTTGGCAGCCACACCTCAGGAGTTCTCTGTAAGCTTTGGCAGCCTCACCTCAGGAGTTCTCTGTAAGCTTTGGCAGCCACACCTCAGGAGTTCTCTGTAAGCTTTGGCAGCCTCACCTCAGGAGTTCTCTGTAAGCTTTGGCAGCCACACCTCAGGAGTTCTCTGTAAGCTTTGGCAGCCACACTTCAGGAGTTCTCTGTAAGCTTTGGCAGCCACACCTCAGGAGTTCTCTGTAAGCTTTGGCAGCCTCACCTCAGGAGTTCTCTGTAAGCTTTGGCAGCCTCACCTCAGGAGTTCTCTGTAAGCTTTGGCAGCCACACCTCAGGAGTTCTCTGTAAGCTTTGGCAGCCACACCTCAGGAGTTCTCTGTAAGCTTTGGCAGCCTCTGGTAAGTGTCAACAAAGGTGTCCAGGAATCTACTTTTTAGCCCAGCCAAAGATCCAAATCAAACTTTCTGGTGAAGGTGCCAATTGGATGGTTTTTACACTTGTTGACTGAATGCTAATTTTGTACACTGCTCTGTTTGAATGTTGCAGCAGTGCAGCCTGTGTTGAGGGGATGTTCTTCACTGAGAATGACTTATTAGAGAAGAGTTCCTGACTGCTGGTTGTCTTGTCATAGAGAACACAGGTGTCTCTCTCAATCAATGGGAAAGTGGATGATTCCAGATCCAGGGGTTGAAATGGTTCAGCTGACATGGAAATGAAGGCTTCAGTCACCCTTTCATGAACCTGTTTGTGTCGCAACCTGTGAATGTGTTGAAAGCTGGCGAAGCCAAACTTCTGCATTCCAAGCTTCTCGCAAATGGTGCTTATAGAAATCTCCTAGTAGTTTTTACTCATATCAAAAGTAACCCACAGCTCTATGGCTCGCTAATCCTTGGTAAGATGGAAGAAAAGCAAGGACAATGATGTCTGTATCCACTGTTCCAATGATAATGGTCTGTGCACCCTTTTTAAGGTCATCTATGAAGGCATATTCTTGGCACACACCTTCTGTGTCAACATGCTGAAAAGCTCCTGTTTGGTAGTAGGATTTCTGAGAAAGTCAGAGAATTTACATTGGAGCTTGTTTTTTCCCTGCTTCTCTCTCATTGAGTCTGTTAGACTATCTGTGTCTCATTCAATATCGATTCTACTGCTGTTTTTCAACTGGCGCTCTACCAAAAGCAGGAAGACATTTGATTGCAGAATTGGAAACGTGGTGCGTAGGACGATAACAGCTCCATTAATGATTTTGGCAGCAAAAGAAGAGGGCACAGGAATCTACAGTGATCAGGTCTAGCAGATCAGATTTTTGTGTTGGCAGGTCAGGCATTCTGGTATTTGAAAGGGTTGGAGGAAATGGTTTATTCTCATGAGAGAGAAACTCATCCAGGTTTCCATCACATAACTTGCTTGCAGTTGGCTGAAAAGTGTACAATAACTTTTTACGTCTGATACTGTAATTGCTTTGCCTGTTTTGTGACTGACTTTGCCTTATACTTTTGAAACTGTGGTATATTATTCCTCTTAAAGGATGTGTTCTGATCCACAATTACTTCCTTGAGATATTTCTGATATTGAGGAATGCCTAGTTTTTCCAATGTTGTGGACAATGCTAATGACATCTTTGCTTGCACAATTGTGTGTATCCAAAACCAGAAGCTCTGGACTAATCTAAGTCTAGACTACACATGCTTGAGATTTTGTTGCACAAGCTGGCCACGTTTTTTATGTTTGCTGGTGTGATGAACTTGTGATGGTCGTATTGAAGAGTTCATGTTGAAGGGGACACTACATTAATAAGCTGGGTTTCAAAATCAACCAGTAGTCCGGTCTGTTCAGGTACTGCTACCATCTATCTCCAGAAGGCAGTGGGGTTCTCTGTTGGACCAATGACTCCCCCTGAACCTTTAATAGCTCACTGTTTTGCTCCTGGGCTTCATTGGTCAAGCGACATGCATGAGAAATTGTTTTGTGTTTTTGCTAGTACCCAGAGGTCTGAGAATTATTCTCTGATGTTAGCTGCTAGAGATTTCAAGTCTCAAATGTAGATAGGAATCCACCTTGCATAATTTGTTCTGTCCAGTGCAAAGAACTGCCGAGTCTTTGGCAATGCCGGATTAAGTGACATGACATGCTATTCTATAAAATAATTTCTCCGTAATTAATATTACCTGATTGAGCTAATCATGTTAATGTAATTAACTAGAGAGCCAGGCACCACGGAATAATATTTATAGAGCTGTTATCTTCCGAATAAACTCTTAAAGACCTAGTAATATTTTACATCAATAGCAGTCAATATTAATCGTCATCTTAATTCAGTCTCATCTGAAAGTTATAAATTCTTGGTTATCTGCACGAACCCTGGCTAACAATTTGAATCAGAAATACAAAATTGGGTTTAATCATTTATTTACTAAATACCTAACTAATCACACAGAATTACACATACACATAATTAAATCATAACTTGATTACAAATTACGTCATAAAGGAAAACGTACGTCCCTGGCGGGCGGAACAGATACGACAGCTTGTTACACAAAAGAAAAGGAGCTAGGTTTGAGTGAAGGAGCGGGAAGACTGAGGAACAAAGGCCGAAGCTGTGCTGTCGTAAATACAGTATCTTATGCATTCTAAATTACCGCCCATTTGGAGAAGGAAAATGCAATAAATATTTACTCTGAGCTGCGCTTCGGTAGGTTGGTGGTAGATGGAAGGCCGTGTTACCCAACCGAGTCCTTGAATGTCCTTGAAGGAGTCCTTGAATGAGTCCAGAATGTCTCTGGTTGTCAATTGGATACGTTGTGGTTACAACGTTGGGTGATAGACGGGATACTTTGTCTGTTCTTTCCTAACCCTCGTTTGCGTCTGCTGTTGCTAACTCAACGGCTAGGAGGTATCACTTCTGTAGTGAATAAGAGTTCATAGTTCATACCATTCGCAACCAAGCTCACGCTGATGTTGTCTTCGTTCTGTAGTTACTATCTGAACCATTTTGACATCGGACCGACGTCCTACATCCTCGGAACAGGAGGTTATATTGTCGTCAAGGGCTTATATAGGAAGGGAGAGGAGGGCGTGTTTGAAAAGTTTTATAGCCCATGTCCCTTCACAGGGGCGGGCCACTGATTGAGCAGAGCCCTATCTTATGAAAACCCAAATCTCACATTTTAGAAGCTAAAATCACATTACATCCCTTCACAAATAATTTAATATTCAAACATTTAAATTGAACAACAATTCCATGTGAATCCGATAACTCTGATGTGTAGACTTTCCACTGTAGAGTTAATGTCATCTTATCATTGATGAGAATGTCTCAGATGACAACTGAACTGACATCATATTCATTAAGTACCACTGCATATGTTCAATTAGTCAGATACCAGAATATAGTTAATTTCCCCCACCTTCTGATGTTCCCAGAATCTCTATGTTAACCAAGGGTTTTGCAAATGTAACATCAGTAGGGAAGAGAGAGGAAAAAGGGGGGAAGAGGTATTTATGACTGTCATAAACCTAACCCCAGACCAACGTCATGACAACTGCAATAAATCGGTTAGAGATTCAGTTGTCAGTCTATCTAACTTGTGCAACCCTCAATTTAGTCCATATCTGCCATGCTGCCAAGGCCTCTAATGTTAACATAAAGACCCAAATCTTTAGTTCTGTGTGCCCGGACAGAAATCATCAAAAGTCTCTCAAATTTAATAATATCCAGTGGGCACAGACGTCAATTCAACATCTATTACACGTAGGTTTAACGTAATTTCATTGAGATGACTTGGAAACAACTTTGATTCAACCAGTGTGTGCTGTGCTGGAAAATTACTAACTAGGCTCTGTCTATTCTATATTAAACTTATAGAACTGGCTATTCTTTGTTTCTCTACCGATACAGACTGTCCATGTCTGTTCTAGTCATAAGCAGTGGCGGTTCTAGCTTGTATGGTTCCCTGGGCGAACCAAAAAAACAGCACCATTCTGCACTAACTGTAATTTTTATTCAGATATTTGGAACAACACAAATAAATAACCATAACATTTAAAACTATATAAATATATATACAAAAATAAGACTCATAAATATCAAAAAGAAGTAACAAAGACAACAAACAAATTGTAGTATACAAATACAAAAAAAGGAATCAAATTATTACACTATTACCCTATTGCTATACAGTATCACACAAATACACAAATAGAATAACACAATTATAAAAAAGAGAACCTGATTATTACACTATTGCACTTCAAACAAGAAACACACTGTCACGATAGTTGTTGGAAGCATACTCGGACCAAAGCGCAGCGTGATATGGGTTCCACAATAAAGAGTAAACGAAACATGACGTTCTGGAGTGCTCACAGGTAACATAACAAAAACAAGATCCCACAAACACAGTAGGAAAATGGCTGCCTAAATATGATCCCCAATCAGCTGCCTCTGATTGGGAACCATACCAGGCCAACATAGAAATACACACACTAGATCACCACCCTCACACACCGACCTAACCAAAATAGAGAATAAAAAGGCTCTCTATGGTCAGGGCGTGACACACACAAACTAAATTGCACAACTAATTGCATTACTAATTGCATTGGTACTGTACTGTTAGAGGTGTGCTATTTGATAGATTCCCCTGCTCCCCCTACCTTGGGCTTCCAGTGGGGAGACCTGAGGTCAACCTACACCTGCCTCCTCCCCAACTCGTACTTCTAAGTGGGAGACCTTCCCAGGCAGTAGCCTGCCTAGCTCACAAACTAGAATCAGGGGGTTCAGTCCAACAAGGTTAATTGACCCACAGTCCGACACGGTGACATGATATCATTGACGTGACATGCAAATGAGCGATTTAAAACAGTTTGCGTAAATGTCACCATTCTGATCTTTATTTTTGTTTTCTATTTTTATTATTATTATTTTTGTGCGGGAGCCCCATGCGTGGTGCCGCCCTGGGCGGCTGCCCATGTTGGCAATGCCCAAATCCGCCACTGGTCATAAGACTGGATGAAATCACAGTATGTGACACATCCTTTTACTCAGTATCTACAGGATCAAAATTGTGTGGAAACTGAGGAGAACAGAGAATAGCATGATTAGCAGTATCATGATCTAATCATTCAGACTATACCCAGAGTCAGCAGATAGTGCAAAGAAATGATAATCACTAGTTGTGTAACTATGTACCCATCCATTGTTTCCACACATCTGCTAGCTGCACAATAGATAAGGAGGTTGTACTTTTCTATAAAAGCTGAAATGCAACTCTATTCATTGGGCCCTTAACTCTGCACCATTGAGTGATTGTTAATTAACTGCTCCATTTTAGTAAATCTTATAATAAAGTTGTTGTTTGAAGAATCTACAGTGTCTCTTCCTTTTTGTTAGAATTTCCACGACAACTTGGCGACGAGGATGGGATGGCTAACTCCACTTGCTGATCATTCCCGGGGAGACCAAGGTTAACACAGTAAAGGGACCCGCCTCGTACCCAGCAGTGAGATTCATTGGATGGATATGCCATCCCAAAGAAACAGAGAGTTAAGTGTGAGACTGATATTCTTAAACACAACCTACAATTGGGGGAAAGCTCTGGGAGTTTTCAGAAAATCCTGATCTGGGAACAGGTTGTGCACAATAGGTCTGGGGACTGAGACTCTGTTTGGAACAGAGAATTGGGGGTATTTCATGACATTACATGGTCTACGATCATAAGATGTAAATGCATGAGATGACATTTCAGGACAGGATCCTAATTTAGAAATAATATACATTTTCCTGCAGGTAAAAAAAAATATTCTAATAATAATAAATCAGTGGAGTGGTAAAACAGTTGGTTATGATTTGGGAAACCAGCTATACATTTTAAACCTACATGGAAATTTGCATAGGAGGAACTACCATGTGGGTATAAAAGGAAAAATGACATAGAGTAATGAAAAAATATTTTGATGGAGAAGAAATTACTCCTTTTAAATTATCAGAAAGGAAGATTTTCCTAACCAAATAATGTTTGTTTTGTGTGTTTGTTTTTGTTTCCTGAGTGTGTGTGTGTCACGTTCGTTATAAGGATCGGACCAAGGCGCAGCGTGGTATGCGTACATTCTTATAACAAACGTGACAGAAGATCCCACCACAAAAAGACCAAGCAGCGTGTTCAAGAGGAGCAGACATCATGAACATGGGATGAGATTTTGGATGGTAAAGGATCCTGGACGTGGGAGGAAGTCAAGGCCAGAAAGGATCGCCTTCCATGGAAGCAGGCGGAGGTAGCTACAGAGGAACGGCGACGATACGAGGGGTCACGGCTAGCACGGAAGCCCGAGAGGCATTAGCGGAGTCAGGGGTTAGACCTGAGCCAACTCCCCGTGCTTACCGTGGGGAGCGTGTGACTGGTCAGGCACCGTGTTACGCAGTAATGCGCACGGTGTCTCCAGTGCGTCTGCACAGCCCAGTGCGTCCTGTGCCGTCCTGTGCGTCCTGTGCCAGTCCTGTGAAAATAAACTTCCAGCCAGGACGGTAGTTGTGCCAGCGCTACTCTCCAGACCTCCAGTGCGCCTCCACAGTCCAGTATGTCCTGTGCCTCCTCCCCTCACTCGCACTGAGGTGCGTGTCATCAGCCCGGTGCCACCTGTACCGGTCCCACGCACCAGGCTTCCAGTGCGCCTTCACAGTCCAGTATGTCCTGTTCCTGCTCCTCTCACTCGCCCTGAGGTGCGTGTCATCAGCCCGGTGCCACCTGTACCGGTCCCACCCATCAGACCTCCAGTGCGTCTCCACAGTCCAGTACGTCCTGTAACTCTTCCTTGCACTCACCCTGAGGTGCGTGTCACCAGCCCAGAATGTTTGCATAAGGGTGTTAGTTGCAGATTCTAGCAGAGATATTGTTGTCCTTTCAGACACTATTGTCAACTTTCAGTGAGGGTTTTGGCAAAGTAGTTACAACGCTAGCCCTGTATACAGGAGGCCACCTCACTGGAATGGAAGTTCTCTTTAGTAGTAGCATCACATCTACTGCACAGTGTGCCAAATGATAGGATACCATTGCTGTACATTCATACCCCAGGGTGAGGGTAACTTGACGATTGTAGTGGAACATCTGAAAGAGCTCAGCGTTGATCTCGCAAGCGAACACCAACCAGACAACGACTGGAATCCATTTGGATTAGAATCTTTAATTGTAACTGCGCTTTCGGTCAGTTGATCTTCCAATGAGAATGTCTCCACAAACAATAGTGGAAAAGATAAGGCCACACAGTGTCACGACTTCCGCCGAGGTTGGCTCTCCTGCACGTTCGGGCGGTGCTCGGCGGTCGTCGTCACCGTCCTACTAGCCACTACCGATCCCTTTTCGTGTATCTGTTGGTTTTGTCTGATTGGTTTCAGCTGTGTGTTGTTTAGTTAATTAGTGTCTGTGTATATATAGTAGGTTGTCCCACCCTTGTTTTGTGCGGGATTGTTTATTTTGTCATCTATGTCTGTCGGTGTGCCTTGTGTTCTTGTTTTCTCCGGTTCGTCTTTTATCCTGTGTTGGATTGTTCACCCTGTGTGTATTTGGGTTGACCGTGTTTCTTGTTCACCGGAGAATAAACTTTCATATCGCTATCTGCTCTCTGCGCCTGATTCCACCCACCTTGAGTAGACGTGACACACAGGCTGTGTTTACACAGGCAGCCCAATTCTAATATTTTGCACATAATGGGGGCTAACTGTGTAACCGAAGCCACAGAGAGCCTGAGATAATTACAGACACCTGTGGTGATGATCTAGTCTCGCGTCCTCTCTCCTTGTCTCCTTCTCAAAACCCTTTGGAGGAGGAAAAGAAGTGTCTGAATTGGGCTTCTCTGTCCCGCTATTGTTTGTGGAGACATGCTCTGAAGAAGGACGACTGACCGAAAGCTCAGCTACAATTAAAGAAATTTGCGTCTGACTGGAAGTGTGTGGACACTTTTTTCCTGTTTCTTCATTTATTAAACAAATACATGTACATTACCGTTCAAAAGTTTGGGGTCACTTAGACCTTTCCATGTTTTTGAAAGAAAAGCAAATGTTTTGTCCATTCAAATAACATCAAATACAGTTTAGACATTGAGCTGTAAATGACTATTGTATCTGGAAACGGCAGATTTTTTATGTAATATCTACATAGGCGCACAGAGGCCCATTATCAGCAACCATCACTCCACTGTTCCAGTGGCACATTGTGTTAGCTAATCCAAGTTTATAATTTTAAAAGGCTAACTGATCATTAAAAAACTATTTTGCAATTATGTTAGCACAGCTGAAAACTGTTGTTCTGATTAAAGAAGCAATGAAACTGGCCTTCTTTAGACTAGTTGAGTATCTGGAGCATCAGCATTTGTGGATTTGATTACAGGCTCAAAATGGCCAGAAACAAAGCTCTTACTTCTGAACACATCAACCAGGCTGACTACCTCAATGTTATGGACCAGCGCCTTATACAAATCAGACAGCACACAGACAGGGACGAGCAACTCCAGGCATTGAGGTCTGTGATTCTGATGGGCTGGCCCTACTGCAGGGAAGAAACTGCTTTAGCCGTCAGAGAATATTGGCCAGTCAAAGAGGAGCTCAGTGTTCATAACGGAGTAATATTCAAGTGTCAGAGAGTCGTTATTCCCCGGTCTCTGCGCCCTGAGATGTTGGCACGTGTGCACTCAAGTCACATAGGAGGTGTGGCCTGTTACAGACAAGCACGTGACACACTGTATTGGCCAGGAATGCAGAGTGAAATCAAAAACTATGTCAATAAATGCACAATCTGCAATGAATATGCCATTGAGCAATAGAGAGAGACGATGACGTCCCACGAGCTACCGATGCGTCCCTGGCAGATAGTAAGTCTAAATCTCTTCCAGCACAGTGGCAAAGACTTTCTGCTAGTTAGTTGATCATTACTCAGGCTTCTGGGAGATTGACCTCCTCCCCGTCCTCTCAGCAGAGACAACGATCAAACGCTGCAAGGCTCAGTTTTCCCGCTACGGCCAGTCTGATAGGGTAATTTCAGATAATGGACCCCAATTCTTAGAATTGGAATGGGAATTCAGAATGGGAATTCGAGCATGTCACCTCACCAAGACACCCAAAAGCTAATGGGAAGGTGGAGTCGGCAGTCAAAATCTCAAAGAAACTCTGCAAAAAAGCTCTGCGAGAGGGCAAAGATGCCTGGAAAGAAATCCTACTGTGGTGTAATACCCCGACAAAAGGCATGGATGCAGCCCTGCCCAGCGCCTCATGGCACGGCGCTTAAAAGCAGCTCTGCCGGGAGCCAACACTCTCCTGGAGCCATGTCTGATGGCAGACGTGCTGGTGAAGCTAGGTCACAGAAGACAGGTCTCCATGTTCATCTTCGACAAATCATCAAAGACTTATCTGAGCTCAGGGTGGGTGAAACAGTGTGAATAAAGCCACTACCAGGGGACCGGACGGGCCTCTGGAGACTGGGATCCTGTGTACAGAAAGTTGCACCACACTCCTTGGTCAAAGTGAATGGATCACTGTACCGTCGCAACAGGATTGACCTTCGGATGAAATCAAATCAATTATATAGCCCTTTGTACATCAGCTGATATCTCAATGTGCTGTACAGAAACCCAGCCTAAAACCCCAAACAGCAAGCAATGCAGGTGTAGAAGCACGGTGGCTAGGAAAAACTCCCTAGAAAGGCCAAAACCTAGGAAGAAACCTAGAGAGGAACCAGGCTATGTGGGGTGGCCAGTCCTCTTCTGGCTGTGCCAGCTGGAGATTATAACAGAACATGGCCAAGATGTTCAAATGTTCATAAATTACCAGCATGGTAAAATAATAATAATCACTGTACACTATTCCTGGAAGCTGAAAATGTACCAGTTTTTCCATGGCCTGCATACTCACCAGCCAAGACATCCATTGAGCATGTTTGGGATGCTCTGGATTGACTTGTACGACAGAGAGTTCCAGTTCCCCGCCAATATCCAATAACTTTGCACAGGGATTGATGAGGAGTGAGACAACATTCCACAGGCCACAATCAACAGCCTGATCAACTCTATGCGAAGGAGATGTGTTGTGCTGCATGAGGCAAATGGTGTTCACACCAGATATGGACTGATTTGATGATCCACTTCCCTTATTTTTTAAGGTATCTGTGATCAACAAATGCATGTCTATTCCCAGTCATGTGATATCCATAGATTAGGGCCTAATGCATGTATTTCAATTGACTGATTTCCTTATATGAACAGTAGCTCAGTAAAATCTTTCACATTGTTTCATGTTGCGCTTTTAAAAAAGTATATCTGGCACACTCAAAATAGTATAATATGTTATGTATAATGCGAACGGCTAGCAACCCAAAGGTTGCGTGTGTGAATCTTATTGCGGACAACTTTAGCAGTTTAGCTAATTAGCAACTTGTAATCTACTTACTACGTTTTAGCTACTTAGCATGTTAGCTAACCCTTCCCCTAACCATAACTTTAACCCTTTAACCTAACTCCTAAACTTAACCCTAGCCTAGCCAACGTTACCAAGCTAGATAACATTAGCCTTAGTAACTTATCTACCTAGCTAACGTTAGCCACCAGAAATTTGAATTTGTAACATATCATAGTTCGTAACGTACATTTGACAAATTCAGTACATATTGAATGTTTTGCAAATTCGAAACATATCATCGGAATTGCCATTCGTAACATCCACAAAATAATATATACGTAACATATGATACTCATTGGAGTGGTTCGCATTTATGTACAGAATACTACGAAATACTCTGAGACCAGGTTGCTTTTTGAAGTTCCCAGACTATATGAAATGTGGTGGTTGCAGCTCTGTTGAAACGGCTCAAACCTCAGCTTAAAATAGGTTCTGTAGCATGTGATTAATTTTTGTTGAAAAAGGATTTGCCTGGAAATAGGAAAGGTTGCCTAACAGTTTGTCTCGGGTCCACCCACTGTTTTCATTTACTTTCAAGGATGGTTTTCACTTTGATATCTAGGCCTATTGAAACATGACAATGGGAAAAGTGACCAATTTGGGAACAGTTCACTTTACCTACAAAATGGATCCATGATGTTATCTTTTCATTTGTAGTCTGGGCTACTCTTGTAGTGGCTTGCTTTTATAAGGAAATACCAACACGTATAGAAGATAGTGCTGAGTTTTAGTTCCACTTTTTAATTGAACTTTTGAATAAAAGTGGCTATCATTGCTGCCGATAATTGAGGCTATAGAATTAACAATTTATCGGCCTACATTTTCAATTTTTTTTTTAAGGGATAGGGTACTTTTGCTCTCGTTTTAAAATCATTTATTGAAAAATTACAAAACAACACATCCTTGAAAGCTCTAGGTAACAATACTACAGAAGCTGAATTATTTCATTTAAGAAATAGCATCCCTAAAACACATTGACCTAGACCAGGGCTCTCCAACCCTGTTCCTGGAAACCCACCTGTCGGTTTTCACAGGGTTGGAGAGCCCTGGCCTTAGCCCTCCGTTTCAAATATAAAACCTTTTTACAACTGTTCATTCTTCAGTGCCACAAAAGCTTCAATTCTTTCAATATATTCAAACAACTCCTTAGATAAATGTATTGCACCTCTGTCAAAAAGAGCATGAAGAGCTATCAGTGCTGCAACAATACATTTTAAATATGACTTTTAAAGCATTTAATATTATTATAACAAATAATCATTAATAGTTATGAACAGAATAACAATATATTCATAATAATGATAAGACAAAAATACATTAAGAGAACAAAACGTATATAAAAAACATAATTTAGAATAACATTGTGTGTGGTGTGTAGAAACTAAGTATCTGTGTGTGCCAGGTTATCCGGCTGCCTGACTGCTCCTGTGCACGTTCGTGGGTTCTCAACAGAGCTTGAGCTTGTCCAGGTTGAGACTGATCTTCTCCATGTACCTCTGCCCCTCCACCAGGCTCTGATAGACCGTCTTCAGGGCCTCTCCACCAGGCTTGGCCAGATCAGGGCAGCCCAGGACCTGGGACAAGGAGTGCACCCACCCCCGCATGCTGGACAAGTCTTCATACACCTGACCACACCTGCTGTCTTGCAGACTCTCCTCCAGGCCCCCAGGTGGACCCAGATGGAGGCCAGGCCCTCGATGGGGGGGTTCATGGGGTTGAACTCCATCTCCGGGGGAACGTTGAACTGAGGGAATGGAGGGAGAGTAGAGGGATTTGTATATTTGTTTTTCTTTTCTTTGCATTTATAAAATATAAAATAGTTTTATGGACATTGGTTATGTAATGCATTGTATTTCTTTCTAAGGAATCTTTAGTTCACAGGGATTATCTTAATCATTTTAATCAGTAGACTTTGCATGATACTATGCTGAGCGAGTCAGTCAGCAAAATAGACCCTCATGTTTTCTTTAACCACAGCCATGTTTGACTCATACATGCACATACACATGCGCCCACACATTGCTATTAAGCGAAGGTCTGTATACCCGACCATATTTCTATTGAACAAAATGATCCTACTCATGTCCGTTGACCACAGAATACTTTGACTTCGTATCACGCATACAGAGTAGCTGAGTAAGAGGTGTGTGGGGTACCTCGGTCAGATAATTCTTTATGTGGACCAAAGTGATCATGGCCAGCAACTTGATGTTGTTCCTCATCTGGACGTCCCCGTTGAGGGGCCGACCCCGTTGAGGGTGACACACAGACACAGACACCACCAGGCCCAGGTAGAGAAGGACCACAGAGACATGCATCTTGTTTTATCTGGAGAACAATACAAATACCACACTATTTAGTATATGGTAATAAAATAAGATATAACATTTAGCAGACGGTTTTTCAAAATAGACTAAGTCATACAATTTAAAGGGGCAATCCGTAGTTGCATTAAATTCATGATATGTACCCATTGAAGAATATAGCTTTGAAATGCATTAGTCCAACTGTTGTACCTCATCAGAACCCAAAATATAAGCTTGTTTTACTCCAGTGTTCGATAATAACGTAAATGTAAACAACAGTATTTAGCCTCAAAACATGGTTCAAGTCTATTAGGTTTTTCACCACAACCAAGACGCTGCACAGAAAATGTGCTTTACAATGTTGAAGTTATTACATTTGCTTTCATGTAAAAATCATAAATAATCTGTTCAATCATGAAAAATAAAATGACTGAATATGTCTAAAGTTGAATGCAAGCATAATTATTCTGTTTCTTCAAAAACTTAACTTTGAGCTGTCATGCCACTCAAATGTACATACTCGTCTTCATAATCTCATGTCCTCTCTCCTCATCCACATCTGTCCCTTAGAGCTCTATCCCCGTCACCCCCAGTCAGTGCTGGAGTCAAGTCTTACCTGGTGGTTGTGAGGCTGTGGTGGATGTGTGATAACCAGAAACATCCATGCCTCCATGCATGGTTCCCTGGCTTTATAGCTGCTGGTTGGAGCCCTGTCCGGTTGACTCACAGCCTGGGTGAATCATCATCACTGTGTCACCCCCAGGTCCTGGGCAGCTCCTCTCCTCCTACCCCCCCTAACCCCCACCTTCTTCCTCCATCCGGACCCAGCCCATGGGCCCAGACACACCCAGCCCATGGGCCCAGACACACCCAGCCCGTCATGGTGCAGGTCAGGACATTCACATACATGTATTTATGCTCCCTGAAGAACCAACACACTGCACGGTGAAATGTTAAGCTCATGTCCAGACAGCCAGTTCATGTTTTAAGTTGAGTTTTTTACCTATTAACAACGTCTCATTGTTTGTAAGGATTGAAAGAGACCATGTGATGAAGTAATCCATAATAGATGCCAATTATCTAGTTATAGATCACTTTACTAATGAAGTAGATGATGACTCATTCTTTTATGTGAAAATACATTACAATGGTGTGAGTTTGATTGTATTGGATCGATTTCCATAATTCAAATTTCAATAAAAATACATTTATTGCCATAGGTAATTGTGTAATTTAGCAGTGAAATGGAATTGAATTCTGGATTAAACTGTGACACGTGGTGCACAATTTAGAAGATGAAAAATGAAAGGGCACTGTAGTCCCAAAGACTATAATCAACCGAAGGATGCATTTACCTTTACTGAAGTCACTGGTATCTCAATGCAGCACTGTTTCTTACAGCAATGTGCAAAGTAAATCACCAGAACTAGTGAATGTTAACCTTTCACCTTTCACATGGGCATCCTGGGAACCTGAAGCTGATTCAGTGTTTATTGTGACAGTCTAGTAAAATGTAATGTTGCCAGTATTATTTTCATACAATTGAAAGAAACTGCCATAGTTGGCTGATTGCATTACTATTAGTAGCTAGTTAGCTAGCTACTTCTCTTAAGAAAATACAAATAATGCTGAATGCAGCTTTGAAACCCATTAGCCTTAAGCTTTAAAATGATGAGTTTGTTTGCTACTGTATAGCATATTCTCTCACACCTTCTATCAGACAATGGATGCAACTGCACTACCCGCAACCACAGGACACTCTTGAGGGTGGTGCGGCCTGCCCAACCCATCAGGGGCAAACTACCTGCCCTCCAGGACACCTACAGCACCCGATGTCACAGGAAGGCCAAAAAGATCACCAAGGACGTCAACCACCCGAGCCACAGTCAGGACCTCCAACGACGGTCCACAGTCCGGAACCTCCTGAGACGGTCCACAGTCCAGAACCTCCTGAGACGGTCTACAGTCCAGAACCTCCTGAGACGGTCTACAGTCCGGAACCTCCTGAGAAGGTCTACAGTCCGGAACCTTCTGAGATGGTCTACAGTCTGGAACCTTCTGAGATGGCCTACAGTCCGGAACCTTCTGAGACGGTCTACAGTCCGTAACCTCCTGAGACGGTCTACAGTCCGGAACCTTCTGAGAAGGTCTACAGTCCGGAACCTTCTGAGATGGTCTACAGTCTGGAACCTTCTGAGATGGCCTACAGTCCGGAACCTTCTGAGACGGTCTACAGTCCGTAACCTCCTGAGACGGGCTACAGTCCGGAACCTCCTGAGACGGTCGGCGGTCCTGAGCCTCCAGCGACGGTCGGAGGTCCAGAGCCTCCAGTGACTGTCGGCGGTCCAGAGCCTCCAGCGACGGTCGGCAGTCCAGAGCCTCTAGTGACTGTCGGCGGTCCAGAGCCTCCAGCGACGGTCAGCGGTCCTGAGCCTCCAGCAACGGTCGGAGGTCCAGAGCCTTCAGCAGGGGTTCTCAGTCCAGAGCCTCCTGCGATGATCACGATCCACGGTCCGGAGCCTCCGGCCACGATCTACGGTCCGGTGCCTCCGGCGACGACACGCGGTCCGGTTCCTCCTGCAACGATCCCCACACCAGAGCAGCCATGGAGGAAGACGTCGTATCTGCTAGCGGAGTGGGTACTTCGTCCTGCACCGGAGCCGCCCCCGATGGTGGATGCCCACCCGGACCCTCCCTATTGAGTCAGGTTTTGCGTGGTGGTGGGGGGGGTACTGTTGGTTGGAGCGTGATAGTGACTAGGGTGGTTCATCTAGGTGATTACTGGTTTATGTTGGCCTGGTATGGTTCCCAATCAGAGTCAGCTGTTTATCGTTGTCTCTGATTGGGGATCATATTTGGGTAGCCATTTCCTCATTGTGCTTGGTGGGATCTGGTCTACAGATAGTTGCCTGTGTGCACACCAGTAGCTTCACGTTTCATTTGTGCTTGTTTGTTTTATTTGGTGAGTTTCTATTAATTAAAATATGTGGAACTCTACGCACGCTGCGCCTTGATCATTTAGACGATCGTGACACCAATAAAATTTGATTTAATGAATAACCTAATGATAATACTACTGATATAGGGTCAACTGCATTTTCCAGCCATGATTTAATTTAATTAATGTGAAATGTCATTCCTCATTTGTTGTGTTTTTGTGATGTAGTTACTTATCTATTACCAGGGTAATTATGAGAAACCGCAAGTTATCACAACTTGTTACCACAGTAATACATTTTATTTGTATTACTTTATTGTGTGCTGTAATGTTGCTACCAAAGAAAACATTCTTGCATATTTGTTTATGACAATTAAGTAAGACAGAACCATTTAAAGCATGTGTCAAACTCATTCCACCGAGGGCTGAGTGTATGTGGGTTTTCTCCCCTCCCCTGTACTTGATTGATGAATTAAGGTCAATGATTAGTGAGGATCTCCCCTCACCTGGTTGTCTAGGTCATAATTGAAAGGAAAAAACAGAAAACAGCAGACACTAGGCCCTCCATGGACTGAGTTTAACACCCCTGATTTAAAGACATTTGAATTTGCTTCAGGGTGGAAAATCATTTCAGATCAAAGCTTTATGTGTTCATTAGTTAGTCTCAGCTGTTGGTTCAGCTCTAGGTTGTGCTGTACTGTGTTTGTATACCTGTCGAAACCTTCCAGCCACAATAGGACATTTCATCTTGGTCTACTGAATAAGACATTGAAATCTCCCATGGGCGACCCGGGTTCAGATCCTGGCTGTGACACGTACAGGTGTGTGTTTATGCATAATGTGTGTTTGTGTGCACTTGCAGTGTGTTTGGGTTCGTGTAAGTGTGTCTGTGTTAGCACTTGTCAATGCCTGGGTGTCTCTGTGAGTGCACGTGTACATGTCTTTGGCTGTTTTTTTTGTTTCTGTGTGTGTGTGTGTGTGTGTGTGTGTGTGTGTGTGTGTGTGTGTGTGTGTGTGTGTGTGAGAGTGTGTGTCCGTGTCCATGTGTGTGTTTAAGTAACTGACTGATTGATGCAGCCTCTGGGTCTCTGTTCAGGATTACTGAGACTTGAGGTATTTCTATTTTCTAGCTACTTCCAGGCATTCTCAACCCCATCAGCCAATGACAACAAAGCACACGACAGCATACGTCAATGGGCAGCCATACCGACGAGGGACCATTTAAACGGAGTGCCAACCTGTTATTAAAACCTGTTATTATCTGGAACTTCCTGTGTCTAGAAGGTGAGTTCAACGACAGCTCACCAGCAAACAGACCCAAAAGCTGGATTAGTGAAAGTCTGTTTAAACGTTGTGTTTGTGTGTGTTGTGAGTTTTCATGGATATTTGACATGCTGGAGGCATTCTGGCTTGTTATGATTTTGCAGACCAGCAATCTTGAGTGTCTGTGCTGCAATGTCATGTTCTAATTCACAACTCACACTCCACTTGGGTCTCTGCGTCTTCTGCTGTCTGTTTCTCACTTGAATTGGTCAGCTGGAAGCCACTGGTTTCCATTGATGTACTGTAGATTAGAAGAGGATTGTCCACAGCGGACAAAGAGGCTAAATGGTGGTTCCATGTCATCTTCTTTTCTGCTGCACATCTCAGAAGATTGTTCATGTGGATGCTAAGTGCTTCTCCGTTTCTCGCAATAATCTGTGCAGCACAGCTGCACAAAGCGATTGTGGAATTCCCCGTTATCAAGGCTGACATGGAGTTAGACTAGTTAAGCCAGGTTTATGGCTGTATGTTCTCAGAGCATCCTCATCAGGATAATACTTCCTCTGCTTGATGGCCCACTGGGCCAATGGATGCTCCGTACCAAGTACTCGAAAGTTTCCTCTGCCTCCATATGCTCACCAGGTGTCACAGATTAAACACATGCTCTGTCCCCACAACATCCAAGCTCTTCGTCCCCGGAGCACGTCTCTGGGGCACAATTGTGCAACTGCTTCCCTATGAGTAAAACTCCATGTGACCTGCACCGTACGTGCTGTGTGTGTATCACTAATTGGTGCTTGATTCTCAGTGAATACGCAGCAGCATGTGACTTCCGTTGCTTTAATTGATGGCAGCTGCCCTGTGTGTGTGTGTGTGTGTGTGTGTGTGTGTGTGTGTGTGTGTGTGTGTGTGTCTGTGTGTGTGTGTGTTTTGGGGAAGGGGGAACTGGCTGAGTAATAGGCCAGTGTTGGAAGCCGGTTGTGTGTTACAGTAATTCGGGCTGGCGCGCCGTCTAACAATCCACTGGTTGCAGACACATTCACGCCACAGCGGGACCCAGTTATGTGTGAGAAATGGCTGATGCAGCAGACGTGACTGGGACATAATACATGTTGTCCAGTGGGAAGGCTGCAATGTGTTTGATTAAAGAAAGGGAAATATGGTTAGGATGGGAGAAAGGAGTTGGGAGAAAGAAGTGAGGGATGGATAAAGGAGTTGGAGGGAAGGAGAGAGGGATGGATAAAGGAGTTGGAGGGATGGATAAAAGAGTTGGAGGGAGGGAAAAAGAGAGGGATGGATGGATAAAGGAGTTGGAGGGAAGGAGAGAAGGATGGATAAAGGAGTTGCAAGGAGGGAGGGGGATGGATACAGTTAAACAAGAGAAGATGGAGTGGAGTATAAGAGAAAGGGGGGGTGGAGAAAGGGGGGCTTTTTCCATTCACGAACTTGGCCTGATACTTGATGTTACATCATTTATGGTAATATGTGCTCAAGCCATTTCCAGTAAAGTCAAGCTGATATGACATACAGTACCGTCCATTAAAATGTGTAAACCCTTCTCACTTTCCCCCTCTTTTTCCCCGCTTCACTGGACTTACATTGTGTGTGAGGAATCATTTACCACGTGAGGTAGCTACATACCTTCCCCCCTCTTTCCCTGTGGGATAGCTACATACTGTACCTTCACCCCTCTTTCTCTGTGGAATAGCTACATACCGTACCTTCACCCCTCTTTCTCTGTGGGATAGCTACATACTGTACCTTCACCCCTCTTTCTCTGTGGGATAGCTACATACTGTACCTTCACCCCTCTTTCTCTGTGGAATAGCTACATACTGTACCTTCACCCCTCTTTCTCTGTGGGATAGCTACATACTGTACCTTCACCCCTCTTTCTCTGTGGGATAGCTACATACTGTACCTTCACCCCTCTTTCTCTGTGGTGTAGCTACATATCTTCACAACTCTTTTTCTGTGGTGTAGCTACATACCTTCACCCCTCTTTCTTTGTGGTGTCGCTACATACCTTCACAACCCTTTTTCTTTGGGGTAGATACATACCTTCAACCCTATTTCTCTGTGGGGTAGCTACATACCTTCACAACTCTTTCTCTGTGGAGTAGCTACATACCTTCACAACTCTTTTTCTGTGGGGTAGATACATACCTTCACAACTCTTTCTCTGTGGGGTAGCTACATACCTTCACAACTCTTTCTCTGTGGAGTAGTTACATACTTTCACCCCTCTTTCTCTGTGGTGTAGCTACATACCTTCACCCATAGCATTCACCATTTCTCATGTATCATAAGAATTTGCATATGCAATCTCCATATGTATCTAATGACCAGTAGTGTTATTGATCGCCCTGGTTACAGCACAGGAACAACTGGCTTTAATGAGACCGAAGGTGCATTATTTTGTGATGAGGTAGGTTGGACTTGGGACACACACAGGCCTAATATAAGCCGGGTTTTCACAGCCCTACTTTTAATTGATGGATTAAAATGTCATGAAGCTGTTTAAAAATACCCCCAGCTGATTTAGGCTAGATGACGAAACAAGAACTGCATAGTGTTGTTAATAATGAGGTGTTGGGTTAGCACGAGCCCAGGGACTTGGCTTAACTCCAGACTTTTTACAGGAATAGGCCAGTTTAAAGCAATAGACCCGGGGAGAGCAATTTGAGTTTCATCTCAAATCAAATTTTGTCACATACTTTGTAGACGACAGTAAAATGCTTACTTAGGGGTTCTTTTCCAACAATGCAAATGTAAAGAACAAGAAGTTAAAATAAAAATAGAAATAGTGACAAGACGCTGCAAATAACGAATACAAATATAATGAATAAAAATAACATGGCTATACAGTACCTTTGGAAAATATCCCTTGACCTTTTCCACACTTTGTTACATTCTAAAATTGATTAAATAAAAAAAATCAGCTATCCACACAATACCCCATAATGACAAAGCGAAAACAGGTTTTTAGAATGTTTACTAATGTATAAAAAATTGCAAGTCAGCGCAAAAACCAAGCAATGAGGTCGAAGGAATTGTCCATAGAGCTCAGAGACAGAATTTTGTTGAGGCACAGATCTGGGGAAGGATACCAAAACATATCTGCAGCATTTTGTATTTATTAGGGATCCCCATTAGTTCCTGCCAGGGCAACAGCTACTCTTCCTGCCCCCCCCAAAAAGCATTGAAGTTCCCCAAGAACACTGTGGACTCCATCATTCTTAATGGAAGAAGTTTGGAACCACCAAGACTCTTCCTAAAGCTGACCACCCGGCCGAACTGAGCAATCGGGGGAGAAGAGCCTTGGTCAGGGAGGTGACCAAGACCCAATGGTCGCTCTCACAGAGCACTAGAGTTTCTTTGTGGAGATGGAAGAACAATCCAGAAGGACAACCATCTCTGCAGCACTCCACCAATCAGGCCTTTATGGTAGAGTGGCCAGACGGAAGTCACTCCTCAGTAAAAGGCACATGACAGCCCGCTTGGAGTTGACCAAAAGGCACTCAAAGACTCTCAGACGATGAGAAACATTTGATAAATTTACAAAAAATCTCAAACTGTTTTTCTTTATCATTATGGGGTATTGTATATAGATTGATGAGGGAAAGAACGATATAATCCATTTTAGAACAAGGCTGTAAACTAACAAAATAACGAAAAAGTCTAGGGATACTTTATAAGGAGTAGAAAATAACATGGCTATATATAGGGAGTAGAAAACAACATGACTATATATAGGGAGTAGAAAACAACATGACTATATATAGGGAGTAGAAAATAACATGACTATATATAGGGAGTAGAAAATAACACGGCTATATATAGGGAGTAGAAAATAACACGACTATATATAGGGAGTAGAAAATAACACGACTATATATAGGGAGTAGAAAATAACATGACTATATATAGGGAGTAGAAAACAACATGACTATATATAGGGAGTAGAAAACAACATGACTATATATAGGGAGTAGAAAACAACATGACTATATATAGGGAGTAGAAAACAACATGACTATATATAGGGAGTAGAAAATAACATGACTATATATAGGGAGTAGAAAACAACACGACTATATATAGGGAGTAGAAAATAACATGACTATATATAGGGAGTAGAAAATAACATGACTATATATAGGGAGTAGAAAATAACATGACTATATACAGGGAGTAGAAAATAACATGACTATATATAGGGAGTAGAAAATAACATGACTATATATAGGGAGTAGAAAATAACATGACTATATATAGGGAGTAGAAAATAACATGGCTATATATAGGGAGTAGAAAATAACACGACTATATATAGGGAGTAGAAAATAACATGACTATATATAGGGAGTAGAAAATAACATGACTATATATAGGGAGTAGAAAACAACATGACTATATATAGGGAGTAGAAAATAACATGACTATATATAGGGAGTAGAAAACAACATGACTATATATAGGGAGTAGAAAACAACGTGACTATATATAGGGAGTAGAAAACAACATGGCTATATATAGGGAGTAGAAAATAACATGACTATATATAGGGAGTAGAAAATAACATGACTATATATAGGGAGTAGAAAACAATATGACTATATATAGGGAGTAGAAAATAACATGACTATATATAGGGAGTAGAAAACAACATGGCTATATATAGGGAGTAGAAAACAACATGGCTATATATAGGGAGTAGAAAATAACATGGCTATATATAGGGAGTAGAAAACAATATGACTATATATAGGGAGTAGAAAATAACATGACTATATATAGGGAGTAGAAAATAACATGACTATATATAGGGAGTAGAAAATAACATAGCTATATATAGGGAGTAGAAAACAACATGACTATACATAGGGAGTAGAAAATAACATGACTATATACAGGGAGTAGAAAATAACATGGCTATATACAGGGAGTAGAAAATAACATGGCTATATACAGGGAGTAGAAAATAGAGTATGTACATATAAGTAGGGTTGAAGTGACTAGACAACGGGATAGATAATAGACAATAGCAGCAGCGTATGTGGTGAGTGTGAAAGTGTGTGTGTGTTTGTGGCATCAGTATGTATGTGTGTCCATGTTATATGTGTGTGTGCGTGCGTGCATGCGTGTGTGTGTGTGTGTGTGTGTGTGTGTGTGCGTGCGTGCGTGCGTGTGTGTGTGCATAGACTCAGTGCAGGACAGTGCAGGACAGGTAGTCTGGGAAGCCATTTGATGAGCTATTTAGCAGTCTTGTTCAGAAGTCTTATGGCTTGGGGATAGAAGCTGTTCAGGGTCCTTTCAATTTTTTAGACAGTTATCTTTTGATGAATCAGTGTTTTATGGCAGTTATTTTTCCAATTTGTTCTCAGAGCGGATGGTGATTCTTTAGGTTCCATGGAACGAGGATTGGTGCATCACTGGTAATGCAGTGAGGACATTTAGTCCACCGTGGGGGTGGGCTAGCATGAACATAAGAACTCAATTTAACGTAGGGACTAACTGCTAACAGGAATACACATACTCTTATTGGGAGTTTACAGATTAGAGTTGACTTTGAATTGTTGCTCTAAAGCTTTTCTCACCAGCTTTTCTCACCATTTATGAATTATTACGCCTACAGTTAATGTTAATTATTAATTAATTATTCATGATTAATAAGATAATATATAAGGTGTTTTATAAATAGTGAACTACTAAACATTAGTAGACTAGTAGGCTACCTGATGTAAAGCGAACACTATTTACACTTTATACATACTGACCAGTGAATGACCATTTCTCCCAAAAAGATGGACAGCTTTTATTCATTATCTTACAATTGAGGATTGTTTTGTGCAGAGTCAGCGCAGGCACCCGCCTCCTCTTGCAATATGACTTGGACAGTCGCTATTGTTGCGTCAATCTCCATCTGGAAGTGATTGAAACCGCACACATGGAGGGGATACATGGAAGGCAGTAGATTTCCACCTAAAGCACGAGGCACAACAACAACTAGCTCATTCCCATCAGTGTTTGCATAAATTAGTTATTTTTAATCCGAACCTGGTTGAAATGGGTGGAAGGGCACCAGTGGGCTACCACAGTTTCACACATTTCTAAAGTACATTTTCTGCTATTCTTCACATTTTGCCTTACGGCTGAAAGAAAATGTTGACGTTTTACAACTCATTTCCTTTCATTGAAATGTTTTGTTGCCATGGTTTATGCCATGTTCATATGCTCCCAGAGCCCGTGGGGTGTGTGGTACGCCAGCGCATGGCACCAACTTTGCCATTTCTGATCTTCAAAGACTGGTAATAGTTAGAGGATATTCAAGACTCAATGTGCATTTGACAGTAAACTCACCTTGTGATGTGAAATGTTATGGCCTCTCTGCTTCAGCACCGTGGGCACAGGGGTCAATGCATCTAATGTCTTGGCACTGAGTGACAAATTCAATGGCGCCTAACTGGATAGAATTGATGTTGTTCATGCTCTCTCTCCTTTCAATGGGCACAACTTCTCCTCGGGACTGGGAGGACATCATTTTGTAAGTGTGACCGGATGGATCTGATCTGATGCTTTTAAGGAACCTGGGAAAGCTTTTTGAAATTTCGCATCCCATTGCTTTCAAATGAATGAAGAACAAAGCCTTGATTTTGGTTTCTATACTCCGGATTGTTGTGCTACTGCTGGCCCAAAGCAGCAGAGGTGCAGTTCTGCAAATGACCTCTGGGGGGCTCTAGTCACCCACAGTTGCAATGTGAGAAAGTAGGCTATGGAGGATCATCTATGAATACAAAATGTAGGGGCTGCATCTCAATAGTCTTAACTGGCGTCCTCTCCTTGTCAACTCTATTTCATTTGCACTAATCTGAAAACAAAGAATAGCATTCACCACTACCACTCTTCCACATCAGTGCAGACGACTGAAAGGAGACAAGGGGACACTTCCTGAATTGATTCAACCGAAATTGAAGTGAAATGGAATTGACCCCCAACCCTGCTACAGTACATGCATATCTATGTACAGCCTGCACCATATTGTAAATATGATGATGCATTTATGCTGCAGTCTGACTTCTCTCCAGCTGGGTTGCTTACATGTACCAAGTCATGTGGCGCCTTTATTTGCCAACCTCTCTGCTCTGTCCCTGATGTATGAACAGGTTGTCTTAATCGACATGTTTTTAATGTGTTGTGAATAGGAAGGAGATACTATATCAACAGCTGTACAGTGACGATAACAACACAATTGAGGACGATCTACATTAGCGCTGTAATCCAGAAATGTAGTGCTCACAGAATACTATGGTGGAAAAATACAGGTTTAGCTACACAGATTTCCATCTGCCTCTACTTTTGGCAAGAAGTTTAATGCAGTCAATGGAAGTACATAGAGAGTGAAGTTGGCATATCCTTCAAACAAATACACAGTCGTTAACGGCAACCATTTAACATTTTGGAAGACATCCAACAGTTCCAACAGACTATTCATTTCTTCAACACTTTTATTGAGTCTCTACTTCAATACAACACTGAGCCACAGATATTCAACATGTGTCGCTGGATCCATCCTAGCATATGAGACCTGTTTACATTCAAACGGCTCAGCCCAACATTCACATTGACTTACCAACTTCACAAGATCCCTTACAACATGGATGGCGGACGAGGAGGGCAAAGTGCATCCACCGCCTGATGACATGGAGAAGGCGCTGCTCCATTTCCCAGGGCTACGGTGTGACACATAAATGGTGGGCGGCGTTTGGGGCGTCCCTAATTCACAGGGACTGCCGGACCCCATATGAAGGTCAGAGATGCGTTAGCTCAATTTAAGGATGCAGCAGAGCTCTCTGAAGAACACATTCAGGTCATTAGACTTGTAGCACGGTTAGTTTTGCTCAGCCACAGGGCAAGACGAGTGGAGTTGTCTGGGACTTGATGGGTTGTCTATGAAGATCAACTGGACTATGTTCATTCTGATACACTGACTCCAGAATGACGGAATGGAATACTTGCTGAATCTGTATGGAGATTCGCGCTGGAATTCAATCAAATAGCTTTCTGGAAAGAGTAATCACTTCAGTATTAAACACAATATATTATTTGATTATTTAGACCATTTTGGGGGGTGAAATGAAAGAGTATAATTCCATTAAATGAAAAATCAACTACATTCAACACAACTTTATCGTTAGTGAAAATACAGGATATGGCAGTACAGAGGCCATGTCCTACTTTCCGCAGGGCAGGTTTGATTGAATGTGTTCCTTGCTCCAAATAAACATGTTCCCTATTATCATGAATGAAGATCAAGTGAAACTTACATCTACAGTAGGAATCGAAGGCGTCAGCTTCCTCAGCTTTCTTGCTTTCTCATCAGCCAAAACCCCAACAATTACTGTCTGACATCCATCTACATTTCACCTTTACATTTCAGTTATATTGTGACCGTCCGCCAGCGTTAGTGGAACGATAGAAAGAGTGAAAGTGATGGGCAGAGAGACACACACACACACACACGACATACACACACACACACACACACACACGTCACTCACACACCCCAGGCACACACAGTTAGAGAGAGGGAAGCAGCACTCAACTGGCTGTCCCAGTGAGTGCACAGGAGGCATGAGACAAGGAAAGCTGCAGGCATGGACATACAAGAACCAGATTGTGTATACCCATGGATTTGGATGAATACCAAGCTTGTGTAACCCTCAGATGGCACACATTCTATTCCAGATATTATTATTTTTATCATCTGATGTGTGTATATACTGATATATAGGTTAGGTGGGATGTTTTAAATGTATGTATTTCAGTCCTTGACTAATAATGTTCTGTACTAGATAATGTTTCATGTGGACCCCATGAAGAGTAGATGATGCTTTTGCAGCGGCTAATGGGGATCCTAATAAATACCAAACGTACTGAATATTTGAAAGGAACTCATAGCTATAGCGTGTACTTCAGAGGAGGCTGGTGGGATGAGCTATAGGAGGATGGGCTCATTGTAATGGCTGGAATGCACTTGATGGAACAGAGTGAAACACGTTAAACGTATGGAAACCACATGTTTGACTCTGTTCCATTTTATTCCATTGCAGCCATTACAATGAGACAGTCCTCCTATAGCTCCTCCCACCAGCCGCCACTAATATAAGCATGATAACATCGCCTTGCTGTCTGGTTGGCTAGGTGGAACCTTCGCTGTCCAATCCTTTCAGATCTATTTAGGTGTGTAGGCGATAGGGGGGTAGGGGTTGATTTAGAATTGCACAAAAGATGACACCGGCTTGCTTCACATCCCTACTCTAAGTTTACACTTTGCTGGAATGGATACATTCACACTCAAAGCCTCTGATTTGAGAACATCCCTGTCATTCAATTACAACAGCCAATGAACGGTGGATGGAATATGTGTCGACCATATTACCATACACCCATACACATTACACAGTCCTGGTTTAGAGGTCTACTTACTGAGTGGACAAAACATTAAGAACACCTTCCTAATAATGAGTTGAACAGCCTCAATTCATATGGGTATGGACTCTACAAGGTGTTGAAAGCGTTCCACTAGTATGCTGGCCCATGTTGACTCCAATACTTCCCATAGTTGTCAAGTTGGCTGGATGTCCTTTGGGTGGTGGACCATTCTTGATACACACGAGAAACTGTTGAGCGTAAAAAACCCAGCAGTGTTGCAGTTCTTGACACAAACCGGTGCGCCTGGCACCTACTACCATACCCTGTTTAAAGGCACTTAAATCTTTTCTCTTTCCCATTCACCCTCTGAATGGCACACATACACAATACATGTCTCAACTGTCTCATGGCTTGAACATCTTTCTTTAACCTGTCTCTTCCCCTTCATCTACACTGATTGAAGTGGATTTAACAAGGCAGGTGTACCTAAAGATTTGTCCACTCAGTGTATAGCAGTGTATATTGTTTTGTGTATATTTAATGTAATGTTTCCATCATGCTTTGCTTAATGAATTGCCCCCTGGGAATAATAAAGATTCTACTTTACAATGCTCCACATTCAAACCTCTCTGTGTAGAATGTAATAAGTAAGATCAACTTAATGACTTCATGTAAGAGCAGGAAGTGAAGAGGTATCACATTACTTACTGACCAATCAGGCTGAGAGGAGAGTAGGGACGGAATTCAATCACTGCAGATTGTCACGCCCTGACCAAAGAGAGCCTTTGTTTTTCTATGGTATAGTAGGTCAGGTCGTGACTGGGGGGTTTTCTAGTTATTCTTTTCTATGTGGGGTTCTAGTTTAGTTTTTCTATGTTGGTGTTTGGTATGATTCCCTATTAAAAGCAGCTGGCTATCGTTGTCTCTAATTGGAGATTGTATTTAAGTAGCATTTTTTCCACCTGTGTTTTATGGGATAGTGTTTTCAGTTAGTGCATGTTGCACCTCTGTTGTTACGGTTTGTTGTCATCTTTACTGCAGCTGGGCTTCACATACAATAACATTCATTAAAGTAACATATTTCTTGAGATATTAAACACTTCTCCGGGTGTTATCTGTTAATCTGGGCAGCACAACTGCAATAAAGATGGACTTGAACTCAAACTCTACAATATGATTACTCTCTGGTTGTTTATGCTGTATTGGAGTTGTTAACCGTGTTACAGCTGAAACTAGCCTGTGTACCAGTCTCTGTGTGTCATCATAACACTCCTTGGGAGAATCTCAATTGCATACTTCTTGCGTCCTCTCTCCTAGCCTCTTTCTCAAAACCTATTGGAGGAGAAGTTCAGAGGGGTGGGACCTCTGGCTTTCTCATCCAATGGGTTTTGAGGAGAGGGGAGAGGACGCAAAGAGTATGCAATTGAGTTACTCCCCTTGTCATACCAAACAAGGAGTTGACATGACAGCACAAACAGATGTGGGATCAGGCTAATACACCTCCCAAGCTGTTTCTTATCATCTTCCTTTACACTCAGTTTTCATTCAATGTTGACACAATGCCACACCAGTCAGTTAGATATTTATAATTAAACGTTAACACAATGCCACACCCATCCATTAGATATGTAGTATTAAACATTAACACAATACCACACCCGTCTATTAGATATGTAGTATTAAACATTAACACAATACCACACCCATCCATTAGATATGTAGTATTAAACATTAACACAATACCACACCCGTCCATTAGATATGTAGTATTAAACGTTGACACAATACCACACCCGTCCATTAGATATGTAGTATTAAACATTAACACAATACTACACCCATCCATTAGATATGTAGTATTAAACATTAACACAATACCACACCCATCCATTAGATATGTAGTATTAAACATTAACACAATACCACACCCGTCCATTAGATATGTAGTATTAAACGTTGACACAATACCACACCCGTCCATTAGATATGTAGTATTAAACGTTGACACAATACCACCACCGTCCATTAGATATGTAGTATTAAACATTAACACAATACCACACCCGTCCATTAGATATGTAGTATTAAACATTAACACAATACCACACCCGTCCATTAGATATGTAGTATTAAATATTAACACAATACCACACCCGTCCATTAGATATGTAGTATTAAACATTAACACAATACCACACCCGTCCATTAGATATGTAGTATTAAACGTTGACACAATACCACACCCGTCCATTAGATATGTAGTATTAAACATTAACACAATACCACACCCGTCCATTAGATATGTAGTATTAAACGTTGACACAATACCACACCCGTCCATTAGATATGTAGTATTAAACATTAACACAATACCACACCCGTCCATTAGATATGTAGTATTAAACGTTGACACAATACCACACCCGTCCATTAGATATGTAGTATTAAACGTTGACACAATACCACACCCGACCATTAGATATGTAGTATTAAACATTAACACAATACCACACCCGTCCATTAGATATGTAGTATTAAACATTAACACAATACCACACCCGTCCATTAGATATGTAGTATTAAACGTTGACACAATACCACACCCGTCCATTAGATATGTAGTATTAAACATTAACACAATACCACACCCGTCCATTAGATATGTAGTATTAAACGTTGACACAATACCACACCCGTCCATTAGATATGTAGTATTAAACATTAACACAATACCACACCCGTCCATTAGATATGTAGTATTAAACGTTGACACAATACCACACCCGTCCATTAGATATGTAGTATTAAACGTTGACATAACGTTATCCTCAACCACAGAAGATTACTTTTTGAAATGCTATGAGTGATGACTGATTTCTAGATGTTTTGCTGACCAATCAGGGAACAAGAGGAAGTGACTCATTGTCCAATGAGGGGGCAAGAGGAAGTTACTCACTGTCCAATGATGGGGCAGGTAGTCGTATCCTGATGAGATGCGGGGGTCCTCTGCAGATACTTTTTGGGGTAAGGGCTTCCTGGCTACTGCCTTATGAACAGCAAGCCCAGACCGCAAAAAGACCCGCAAAGGACAAAACGTACAGCCCATACAGCCACTGTTCACTGGTCTCAGGCCTGTCCCTACCTGTAAACAGAAATGAGAAACATAAGAAACATGACCCAGGGTGACTTTTTAGACTACCAAATAAAGTGATGCAAATCTGGTAATATTCCACACCCCAAAATGACACAATCATCTGGCTGTAATCTGAAGCAGGACATATTAAAGGTGACTTTTTGACATCAACACTGGTGGGCTGCACAATGCACACCTAACCATTGGTTGATGACAGATCGTAAGGTAGTGGAACAGTGCTGGAAATGAATTGGCTTTCAGGTGTTCCTTTTTACCCGGCAGTTTCATTTGTAATTAGAATTTGAAAATGTTTCTTTATGGTTCTAAATTGGTTGTTAATGTTTAACAGTATGTCCTTCCAATGTCCTTAATCAAACATGACCTCAAAGGAATATGTTCTCATAGGTTATATTTCAACATTAAAGGGATTGTTGCCCTGGCCATCTAGAAATAATGTCTTTCCTGCATTTCCCCTTGAAATAAACCTCACAAAACACATTTAAAAATGGGACAAATTTAAATACATTTTGAGGGCTATATAACTGTTTGTAATGTCATAACTGATGTAATGTCATCTCTGCCAATGATTTGATTGACCCCTTGCAATTTCAGTATGTGTGTGTGTGTGTGTGTGTGTGTGTGTGTGTGTGTGTGTGTGTGTGTGTGTGTGTGTGTGTGTGTGTGTGTGTGTGTGTAAGTGTGTGGCGCACGGGCATGTGCTTGTTTGTTTGTTCACCCCAAAGGCATGACCCATTTCTCCCTCTAAATGTATTTCTACAGCTACCCTGTATTGTGCCACAATAATGTGTTAGGCCAACAGATCACTACTAAACAAACAGGAGAACCAGCAGTCTGCCTCACAGCAGTCCATACAGACACATCTTTCAACTTGGTTTATCTACAAGTTGTGATAAGTGTTTTCTCTTGAGTTTTCAGATGATGTCCATGTGGCTGGGATCCATGACTCTTTCCACTTTGCTCAACAAACAAAAAAACATATTTGATGATCAGGCATTTACATTTAGATATAATTAGATTAAATCATTAAATTCATGTGCAATAAATATATTTATCAAGACATTTTAAAAGGCGGGCCTCAAAGTTGTTTCATGGATGCACATTATAGGGTACATCTGGAGAATGTGTCCTTGTGTGTGTGACGTCAAGCCAAAGGCAGTCGGGGAACGCAAGAGCAGGCCATCTGTATACATAGGCATCTGCCACACTTATCTCACCACATGCGTCATATGTGGAAAAAGTGTCACATCCCCTAACGCTTCGCTTCTAAATATGTCCTGGTTGTGTCCCATTTTACTACGTTCCACTGACTTTTTCTGTTGTGGCCCTGGTGAAGAGCAATTTTTCATTCATTTTCGAGTTAAATAAACGACATTTGATATCTCTAAACAATCCGTTTACTTAATTATATGATAGGGGCTTCATGACGTTATACCCAAGCTGTCTAAAACAGTACCACAAGCCCCCGAAGTAACTTAGTTGGTTGTACTTGTGTTTAAATATTTTTTTGCTGTTGAACGATGAGCACATATTATTGCTTATTACCAGCCAACTAAGGAGAACGCTGTCCGTGGCGCTGAGCTTCGAGGCGCTTCCAGTGCTGTGGGAGTTGTTCATGGTGCTGAAACGCAATGGCCTCGGCTCCGAGGCGCTGACAGCGCTGTGGGAGTTGTCCATGGTGCTGAAACAGTTGAGCCCTAAACCCGCCGCGGTGAACGCCCTCGCCCTGCTGAAGCCCAGTTGTGAATGGGGAGAAACATGGAGTGCAACAATAATAATAACAACAACAACAATAATAATTTAATAACAATAATAGGCCCATAATAATATATTTTGTATTTCATATTAAGTTGGCTTTAGTGCAATCAACAAGTATGTGTGTGTGTTGTATTAACATTGTATAAATGGCAATGGAATCTGTAGATGCGTATCATAGGCTATAGGCTATTGCACTTGTTGCTTACGCATCTGTGCTCCTCAGATCGGTAATGCTATATGATTGGGTTTAGGTAAGAGTATGTATACTGGTGTGTGCGTGTGCGTGTGTGTGTGTGAGAGAGAGAGAGCTAATGTTTGAGCCCAGATAGAACAGTCTAATCTTCTCTTCTCCACGCGCACGACTGCCCCCCCCAGCCGTAAAGTATATCTCAGCACCACATAC
Source organism: Oncorhynchus tshawytscha (assembly GCF_018296145.1). Classification (NCBI taxonomy): domain Eukaryota; kingdom Metazoa; phylum Chordata; class Actinopteri; order Salmoniformes; family Salmonidae; genus Oncorhynchus; species Oncorhynchus tshawytscha. The sequence continues at coordinate 889,777 of NC_056443.1, read as the reverse complement.
CAGACACTCGATTAAACAGATTAAAAGGATTTACATAGTCATGAATAGTTTAATAGTTCAGAAATCGACAAAAAACGATACAAAATGGCAAATACTACCGATTATTGATCGTTTTTTGTGTAGCCAATGGGACGAGAATGGACATTTACATTTTCATTAACAAGATTATGAATGATCTACAAAAGGATGACCACAACCATATGTTTTGTTTTTTAAATCAATAGTATACTGAAAAGGCATTGAGGCTTTGCAAATGCATCGAAATCTAGATGGAGCACGTCCTGGCGTTATAACCACTTATGCACGTTTATAAGCGGTGGTCACTTCAACTCAAATTAAGAGGAGTTTGAGATCAGATATTTTTATTTTACCTTTATCTGTTCAGTTCATTATCGCGGGAGAAGCAGAAACAATCCACTCACGCTTCACCATCAAACTCGGAAAAAATATATATCTTAATGGTCCTATCGCACAAAAACAGAACCACACGACACGAAACGCGCATTTATATTTCTGAATGCACTAATCTGTGAAAAAATGAAATAGGCTCACCCAATAGCCACTGATCCGAAGTGTGCATCATTTCCCAGCTCTCTCCTCCTGTTTTTGCATAATCCCCGGGAATTTGGACGAACACATCCCAGTGACATGCAATATTTTGCTTTTCTTGAGATGTCCGTCGTTGACACTCCCAATTAACTCTATTGTTTATATTTCTATGCATTTTCAACTAATCCATTTGGTCCTTTCCGTGTTTCTGGAAAATACTGCAAAATCTAATGGAAGCACTCAATTCCTCCAGTCTACTGGTGACCTGCATTGACGTCATTGCGTCATTAGGTTTCCCCTGGAAACACAGGAGATCCAAAAATAGTAACACATTAATTCAACTAGGGCTGGGGTTGGTGCGAGCGACTATTTGTATCAATCCATAATCTTCAGTTTTTTCCCTTCCTCTCTCTCCTTTTCATACAATGCCTCCGAAGGACGTGTTACTCACGACATGCCACAGTATTTTAAGACTAGTAGGCCTACCAGGTTATAGGAGAGAGAGACAGAGAGGGCGGGTTTCTTCGTTTTATTTCATCCCTTCCTGCAATATAAAATACCGTTATAAGAGGAGAAACAGCGCCACGGGGATAAAAATAGAAAGTGCCGAGCAGTCATCTGTCAGCCACAGGAGCTCGTGCTATTGGGTTAGTGCGCCACGCGAGGTAAAATTCCGGGCATACCGACCCCGCACACCGCTGCCTGAGCATCCAATCCCGTACGGGAATGTGGTTGCAGTAATATGTTTGTAATATTGGAACCCGTTTGAGAACCATGTCTGGTGAACACCTAACTGGGCAAAATGTGAAGTGGAAGTGTTCATTCAAAATAAAACTATGGCGAGGCCCAATATCTCATCACCTACATAGTCAAACCACCAAACTCGTCTCAGAGAAATAGGCATGGCTCATCTGTCAAGCTACACTCATTGTTTCCTCAAGTTCAAGTTTAGAATCCCCTGGCTTACAAAACCGCTGCTCTACTTCTACCCCACCGACTCAAGCATTCGTTCATTCATTCATCCTCCATTCATCGATCTATTCATTCATCCACTCTTTTAATCTATTCACCCATCCAGCCACCCATCCAGTGGTGATGCATAGCCTCCCTAGCGATCTATCTGCGGCATCTTTAGACTTCCGGGCTGCCTATGAACCAACCAGTCCGCACTGATGTGGCGAGATATCAGATAACATGCGCCATGTGCACTCTGGACCGCACACTCCCACTGCCTAGTGACTCCAAAAGCAGGCGCTCACTCACATAAGCGGCATGGGCTCCCTAATAGCCTCGAAACCTGGTCTCAGAGGATTTCATATTATTCTGTACTTAAATCCGAAACATTCCATTTAGTATGATATGTTACAATTTGTGATATATGTTATCAATTTGTAAACCGTACAATATGTAAAAATCACAATTTGTGTTATATGGTATCAATTTGTAAACCATACAATATGTTACAAATTTACAAAAAAGTATTATAAGTTATGAATTTGCAAAAGGTGCCATATGTTACGAATTCTCAAAACGTATGAAATGTTACAAATTCTAGCTAGGTGGCTAACATATGGGCTAGGCTAGGCTAGGCTATGTGTTAGGGGTTAGATTTAAGGTTAGGGTTAAGTTTAGGAGTTAGGTAAAAGGGTTAAGGTTAGGTTTAGGTGACAGGGTAAGGTGAAGGTTAGGTGAAAGGGGTATCTGAAAGGGTTATGGTTAGGTTTAGGTGACGGGGTAAGGTGAAGGTTAGGTGAATAAGGTTAGGTTTAGGTGACGGGGTAAGGTGAAGGTTAGGTGAAGGGTTATCTGAAAGGGTTAAGGTTAGGTTTAGGTGGCAGGGTAAGGTGAAGATTAGGTGAAGGGTTATCTGAAAGGGTTAAGGTTAGGTTTAGGTGACGGGGTAAGGTGAAGGTTAGGTGAAGGGTTATCTGAATGGGTTAAGGATAGGTTTAGGTGACGGGGTAAGGTAAAGGTTAGGTGAAGGGTTAAGGTTAGGTTTAGGTGACGGGGTAAGGTGAAGGTTAGGTGAAGGGTTATCTGAAAGGGTTAAGGTTAGGTTTAGGTGACAGGTTAAGGTGAAGGTTAGGTGAAGGGTTATCTGAAATTTTTAAGGTTAGGTTTAGGTGACAGGGTAAGGTGAAGGTTAGGTGAAGGATTATCTGAAAGGGTTAAGGTTAGGTTTAGGTGACGGGGTAAGGTGAAGGTTAGGTGAATAAGGTTAGGTTTAGGTGACGGGGTAAGGTGAAGGTTAGGTGAAGGGGTATCTGAAAGGGTTAAGGTTAGGTTTAGGTGATGGGGTAAGGTGAAGGTTAATCTGAAAGGGTTAAGGTTAGGATTAGGTGACGGGGTAAGATGAAGGTTGGGTGAAGGGTTAAGGTTAGGTTTAGGTGATGGGGTAAGGTGAAGGTTAGGTGAATAAGGTTAGGTTTAGGTGACGGGGTAAGGTGAAGGTTAGGTGAAGGGTTATCTGAAAGGGTTAAGGTTAGGTTTAGGTGACGGGGTAAGGTGAAGGTAAGGTGAAGGGTTATCTGAAAGGGTTAAGGTTAGGTTTAGGTGACGGGGTAAGGTGAAGGTTAGGTGAAGGGTTATCTGAAAGGGTTAAGGTTAGGTTTAGGTGACAGGTTAAGGTGAAGGTTAGGTGAAGGGTTATCTGAAATTTTTAAGGTTAGGTTTAGGTGACAGGGTAAGGTGAAGGTTAGGTGAAGGATTATCTGAAAGGGTTAAGGTTAGGTTTAGGTGACAGGGTAAGGTGAAGGTTAGGTGAATAAGGTTAGGTTTAGGTGACGGGGTAAGGTGAAGGTTAGGTGAAGGGTTATCTGAAAGGGTTAAGGTTAGGTTTTTAGGTGTTAATCTGAAAGGTTAAGGTTGATTAAGGTAAGATGAAGGTGAAGGGTTATCTGAAAGGGTTAAGGTTAGGTTTAGGTGACGGGGTAAGGTGAAGGTTAGGTGAAGTTAGGTTTTGACGGGGTAAGGTGAAGGTTAGGTGAAGGGGTATCTGAGAGGGTTAAGGTTAGGTTTAGGTGACGGGGTAAGGTGTAAAGGTTGGGTGAAGGGTTATCTGAAAGGGTTAAGGTTAGGTTTAGGTGACGGGGTAAGGTGAAGGTTAGGTGAATAAGGTTAGGTTTAGGTGACGGGGTAAGGTGAAGGTTAGGTGAAGGGGTATCTGAAAGGGTTAAGGTTAGGTTTAGGTGACGGGGTAAGGTGAAGGTTAATCTGAAAGGGTTAAGGTTAGGATTAGGTGACGGGGTAAGATGAAGGTTGGGTGAAGGGTTATCTGAAAGGGTTAAGGTTAGGTTTAGGTGACGGGGTAAGGTGAAGGTTAGGTGAATAAAGTTAGGTTTAGGTGACGGGGTAAGGTGAAGGTTAGGTGAAGGGGTATCTGAGAGGGTTAAGGTTAGGTTTAGGTGACGGGGTAAGGTAAAGGTAAAGGTTGGGTGAAGGGTTATCTGAAAGGGTTAAGGTTAGGTTTAGGTGACGGGGTAAGGTGAAGGTTAGGTGAATAAGGTTAGGTTTAGGTGACGGGGTAAGGTGAAGGTTAGGTGAAGGGTATCTGAAAGGGTTAAGGTTAGGTTTAGGTGACGGGGTAAGGTGAAGGTTAATCTGAAAGGGTTAAGGTTAGGATTAGGTGACGGGGTAAGATGAAGGTTGGGTGAAGGGTTATCTGAAAGGGTTAAGGTTAGGTTTAGGTGACGGGGTAAGGTGAAGGTTAGGTGAATAAAGTTAGGTTTAGGTGACGGGGTAAGGTGAAGGTTAGGTGAAGGGGTATCTGAGAGGGTTAAGGTTAGGTTTAGGTGACGGGGTAAGGTGAAGGTTAGGTGAAGGGGTATCTGAAAGGGTTAAGGTTAGGTTTAGATGACGGGGTAAGGTGAAGGTTAGGTGAAGGGGTATCTGAAAGGTTTAAGGTTAGGTTTAGGTGACAGGTTAAGGTGAAGGTTAGGTGAAGGGTTATCTGAAATTTTTAAGGTTAGGTTTAGGTGACAGGGTAAGGTGAAGTTTAGGTGAAGGATTATCTGAAAGGGTTAAGGTTAGGTTTAGGTGACGGGGTAAGGTGAAGGTTAGGTGAATAAGGTTAGGTTTAGGTGACGGGGTAAGGTGAAGGTTAGGTGAAGGGGTATCTGAAAGGGTTAAGGTTAGGTTTAGGTTAAGGTGAAGGTTAATCTGAAAGGGTTAAGGTTAGGATTAGGTGACGGGGTAAGATGAAGGTTGGGTGAAGGGTTATCTGAAAGGGTTAAGGTTAGGTTTAGGTGACGGGGTAAGGTGAAGGTTAGGTGAATAAAGTTAGGTTTAGGTGACGGGGTAAGGTGAAGGTTAGGTGAAGGGGTATCTGAGAGGGTTAAGGTTAGGTTTAGGTGACGGGGTAAGGTAAAGGTAAAGGTTGGGTGAAGGGTTATCTGAAAGGGTTAAGGTTAGGTTTAGGTGACGGGGTAAGGTGAAGGTTAGGTGAAGGGTTATCTGAAAGGGTTAAGGTTAGGTTTAGGTGACGGGGTAAGGTGAAAATTAGGTGAAGGATTATCTGAAAGGGTTAAGGTTAGGTTTAGGTGACAGGGTAAGGTGAAGGTTAGGTGAATAAGGTTAGGTTTAGGTGACGGGGTAAGGTGAAGGTTAGGTGAAGGGTTATCTGAAAGTTTTAAGGTTAGGTTTAGGTGACGGGGTAAGGTGAAGGTTAGGTGAAGGGTTAAGGTTAGGTTTAGGTGACGGGGTAAGGTGAAGGGTTATGTGAAAGGGTTAAGGTTAGGTTTAGGTGACGGGGTAAGGTGAAGGTTAGGTGAATAAGGTTAGGTTTAGGTGACGGGGTAAGGTGAAGGTTAGGTGAAGGGGTATCTGAAAGGGTTAAGGTTAGGTTTAGGTGACGGGGTAAGGTGAAGGTTAATCTGAAAGAGTTAAGGTTAGGATTAGGTGACGGGGTAAGGTGTAAAGGTTGGGTGAAGGGTTATCTGAAAGGGTTAAGGTTAGGTTTAGGTGACGGGGTAAGGTGAAGGTTAGGTGAAGGATTATCTGAAAGGGTTAAGGTTAGGTTTAGGTGACAGGGTAAGGTGAAGGTTAGGTGAATAAGGTTAGGTTTAGGTGACGGGGTAAGGTGAAGGTTAGGTGAAGGGTTATCTGAAAGGGTTAAGGTTAGGTTTAGGTGACAGGTTAAGGTGAAGGTTAGGTGAAGGGTTATCTGAAAGTTTTAAGGTTAGGTTTAGGTGACGGGGTAAGGTGAAGGTTAGGTGAAGGGTTAAGGTTAGGTTTAGGTGACGGGGTAAGGTGAAGGTAAGGTGAAGGGTTATCTGAAAGGGTTAAGGTTAGGTTTAGGTGACGGGGTAAGGTGAAGGTTAGGTGAAGGTTTCGCTAACATGCTAAGGAGTTGCAAAGTATCTAAAAAGTAGTACGTCATTGAAAAGTTGCTAATTAGCTCAAATGCTATAGTTGTCCGTGATGAGATTCAAACTCACAACCTTTGGTTTCTTAAACATTTGTGTAACACACCCACCCACCCTGACCAGCTTAAGTAACCATCTGTCTTATGTTCCCATACCAAAGTTAACATATCATAGTAAATGGAGTGTCTTGATTTTACGTACGGAAAAATTCAAAAATATCTGAGACCAGCCTGAGGCTCCACAATATGACCGCCCCATCCCGCACTATATAATAATTACACAACAAGGATGAAATAGTGGAATAGTGTAATTTAAACATACTATTGATTTCTTTTTGACTATGTACTTAATGCTTTATGTTCAAACAGGGTACGAGTTTGAAGTGGGCACAAATCGGTATAATGTATTTCCATCGCGCCAGATGCGGGTTATGATTTACAAATGGACAGAGTCAGTGGTACACATGCACGGGGTCTGAGTTCACAGATACTGCAGCCGTTTCAAAAAATAGAGACAATCGATAGACAGACGCATGGAATGGGGCGGAGGAGCAGAGAGAGACAGAAACAGACAGACAGACAATAAGGCAGGGTTTGACCCCATAAGTAATATCGAATCCAAAACTAAAATCCAACATTTGAACAGATAACCCCAAACGAAAAATTCTAAATGCAAAGTTGATCTAATAGACTTTATTTGACGTTTTATTTTACTTGTGAAGTTAAACTAAAGGCAATATTCCATCCCTGGACTGGCATCACATTCTATTATAGTCTATTGTAGTGTAGTTTTGTCCATTCTGTTCTAGTCTAGTATTATGAGTGATTGTATTCTATTATAGTCTATGAAACGCCAACTCACTGTTTACTGCTCCCAGTAAGTGATCATGAACCAGCTACCATGAATCAATAACAATGTTTCAGCAGCATGGTCTTAGTCAGGAGAATATTAGTAATTGGGTTTTGACGGGGTACGACAGTTGAAATAAGCTCATGAGGCATTAATACGTTATATTCTTGAAGAATCAATGAGTACACATCGTTCATTTAGAAGTCTAAAAATGGATGCAGCAACTGCAGATTGCCCCTTTAAGTAGGAAAATCGCCTGAGTTTGCTTGTTGCAGGTGTGTAGGAGTAATTAGATCATATGTTCAAAAAAAAACTTGCATACTGCTCTTGCCAGTATCACTTTAGTTGACTAAACTTAGGTATCGGCCTCTCAACCTTTGGTCGGAGCTTTACTTGACCTTAGATGATCCATTTGTTTCTGACGTTTCCATCCAAGTATTCCCACAGTCTCTGCAAACATACCAGTGTTCTTCAATACTCTTACAGGGGGAAAACAGGCAGTGCAGGCTTTTGTCCTAGCCCAGTATTAACACCCTGATTTAATCAACTAGTCATCAATCCCTTGATTAGTTGAATCAGGTGTGTTAGTAATGCTGGTCTGGAACAAAAGCCTGCACAGTGCACACCCTGCCGGTCCAGAGAGTCACGATCCAGGCTTGAAGAATATGTCAGCTCTTGGAGGCTAACCAACGACGTGAATAGAAACTGCTGGGGAATGGGAAGAGTTAGTGTGGGCTAGTATTTTAGCACCTCAGGCTTCAATTGCAGGATCATTGACCACACTTGGACTTTTTCTCATCTATCATGTTGTCAACTATTTTGTACAAAACATTTGAGATGCCACGTGATTCTTACGGGAATTGAACCCACAAGTGTACTGCTGGTAGGGCAACGTTTCAACCGAAGCTGTCGATCACTACGCTTGAATTGGATACTTTCAGAGGATTGATATTGCCGTCATTGTAATAATTGCTTGATGTATAACCCCAGGCTATTTAGCATGTCCATACCGAAGCACCATGCTGTGAGGCAGTTCCATCACAATCCCAGTGCATTCAGTAATTGAACTGAACTCTTGAACGGAGACCTTCCTCGCCTACCTCAACACCCAGGGATTGAAATGGAATTGAGCCCAACTCCGGTAACCCCTTTGCCTGTGCGTTGGTAATGGCTGTGTCACCACCTCACTATGGTCTCATTGTTCCCCTAGACCCCGGTGTTGAGTGTGGTGTGGTGGAAGGGGGTGAGGATAGTGGGTGCATTCCAGGTTGTTATTGTTTGGAGCTGCACAACACCTGGAGAAGTGGTAGACAGCTCAGGGACTATGCTCATATGATATAACGATCTCCTCAGATGAGAAGGTGGACTGATAAAAAGACTCAACGGCTGTGTTATTACTTCAGTAGGAGGTCATTGTTCACCGTAGGCCACGGTGTTGACTGGGGAAAGTCCAAAAGGGGATTGTGGTAAAGATGGCCACATCACTTTGTTGATAGTTGGTTAGTTGTTGTGAGTTGAATTAAGCAAGTGGGCCCTAGCATAGCTTTAAACTCTGTATTGTTGGAAAATGACCCATAAGTAAACATTTCACTGTTAGTCTACACCTGTTGTTTACTAAGCATGTGACGAATAAAGTTTGATTCGATTTTTGATTCCATTTGATTTGATTTAGATTTAAGTTGTAACAGGCTTTTGTTTCAGCCTGGCACTAAGACACCTGATTCAACCAATCAACTAATCATCATCAATCTCTTAATTGTCTTAACCTTTTACTGCAGTGGGCTAAAACAGGGTCACACAGTGTTTCGTGGTAGTTTTAAACAAATCTACTTTGAAACCAAAGTATACACCTCACACACATGGTTATGGGCTTAACAAAAGAAGACACCTGCACCACGTCAGATATAAAGTAGAAATATATTACATTTTGAGTTTGCATCCCAATATGAGACTTTATATACATCACAGAAGACTGAAATATAACTAAACCGTTTGATATAGAAACACTGGATTTCTGCCATAAAAAAAGTTGTTTATTCATTATAAAATGATGAAAAATATTAATAACATACCACTCATGAGGGTGTTTTGGTCATTTGACTGTACAGTACTGTAGGTACTGCTGGGCTGGAACAAAAACATGCACATCCTGTAGGTCCACAGAACCTGTTTTGAAGAACACTGCATATCATCTAGATATGTTACAGAAGTAAGATTGCAAATCTGTATCATAGGATAGTTTAGAGTCCGATCTAGGTATCGCTGTTCCATGGGTGTTCTGAGTTAATTAGCAGACAGGGGGAGATGGAAGCACAGGGGTTATTGCTTTTAATAGTTTACCTTTTGCTTCACTATTCAAACACCGACGTAGACATAAGCCCCACAGCACATGCAGACACTGATGCAAGCAACCACACACTTGGCTACAGGCTACAGTACACAAACACTCACCCAATTACACACTGAAATATCAACCCGTAACAGACCACTTCAAGGCACTCATGTAGACATATGGAATCATATCAGTCATAATTATTATACACAACCTCCATGAACACACACACACACGCACACACACATTTCTTATCTACTGAAGGGTGAAAAATGCCCCCAAGGTTTAGATGGCCCCATGAAACTACTCGGAGATGAAATCACTAGTTGGCCAAATACAATTTTTCCAACCTCACTCCATTACCCAGGTCAATATTGAATCTTTTTTTGCTGTGTTTGTATTGATTCCAGAGGCATGTTTTACTAGGATGCTTAGCATGTGTGTAAATGGTGGATAGATCCACTGGCAGGGTGCAGGGACAATGAAAGGCACGTCCACACCTGTAGAACAGAGAGGAATGGATCGAGTGTGTGAGTGTGTGAGTGAGTGAGTGAGTGAGTGAGTGAGTGAGTGAGAGAGAGAGAGAGAGGGTTGTAAGACATAACCTACAGTCAAAAAGGTGAGAGAAAAGAGAGGGAGAACTTCTCAGAGAGAAAAAAGTGAGACTGATAGCAAGTATGTGTGTGTGTGTGTGTGTGTTGTATACTCATGAATATGTGTTTGACTGAACAGATCAATGAAGAACCACTACACACTACCACAGACCAGAGAGCCAGCAGGATGGGTGCATGCTGCTCTTTAACTGTTGACGCCATCTACTGGGGTAAAAGACAAACTACACACAGACACCACACTCCAATCAGATCCTTTAGAGAGGACACTGGGTGCAGGTCTCCTTTCCCCCACCCACATTTATTCAGAGAATTGAACAGGTGAAATCACATAATCTAGCTGGTTTCCAGTATACACTGAGTGGACAAAACATTAAGAACACCTGCTCTTTCCATGACATAGACTGACCAGGTGAATCCAGGTGAAAGCTATGATCCCTGATTGATTTGTTAAATCCAATTTAATCAGTGTAGATGAAGGGGAGGAGACAGGTTAAAGAGACAATTGAGACATGGATTGTGTATGTATTCCATTCAGAGGGTGAATGAGCAAGACAAAAGATTGAAGTGCCTTTGAACGGGGTATGGTAGTAGGTGCCAGGCACACCGATTTGCGTCAAGAACTGCAACAATGCTGGGTTTTTCACGTTCAACAGTTTCCCGTCTGTATCAAGAATGGTCCACCACCCAAAGGACATCCAGCCAACTTGGAGTCAACACGTGTCCCTGTGGTACGCTTTCGACACGTTGCAGAGTCCATGCCCCGAAGAATTGAGGCTGTTCTGGAGGCAAAACAAAGGTGTTCCTAATGTTTTGTACACTCAGTGTACAAAACAAAGGTGTTCCTAATGTTTTGTACACTCAGTGTACGTCAACCCTTACAACAGAACACAGCCACTCTTATCTTCACCAGAGATGGACCTAGTTGTTCACCACTGTAGTGACTATCACTATCACAGACAACACACAGCCATAGATTAATGCAACAAGATCAGCATTTTGGTAATGTCCCTAAAGTGACCCAACAAGATAGTATTATGAGCATTCAAAGCGTCAAGATTCCCCAATATTTTAAATACATAACAAATACTACATGTTGGCACAATGCATCTTTCATCTTTCTACTTCTTAGTTTTAAAATGTAAAATTAGAAAATCCCCATGGGTGTGGCGTCTTTTATTTTCTACCAGATAAAAGTGCCGATTGAGGTGACTGAGGTGGTGCAATAAGGAGAAATTCCCTGTTCTTGAGTTACTGCAGCGCTTGACTCAGTTCAGCCCAGCTCCGACGGTGATGGTGTTGTTACAAATAGCCACCAGGGGGCAGGAGTGGTCATTAAGAAACCAGCGGCCCTTTCCCCCTTCAACTAGTTTTTTCTACGGTATCTGCTTCTATATACCTCTTGTGAGGCGAACACACACACACACACACACACACACACACACACACACACACACACACACACACACACACACACACACACACACACACACACACACACACACACACACACACACACACACACACACACACACACACACACACACACACACACACTTTAATGACTTTATTTGAATACACCAATAACATGTTTACAAAAAAGGAATACAAAACCTTTCAAAGGACCCTGTATGCATGGCACTCAAGGGTACAGAAAGCACCACCTTCTCCTAACAAACACACACTTGAGGGGCCAGGATGACACTGTTTGTTTTTCCGAAGGCACATCACTGGAAATGCACAACCCATTCTCCCAACACATATAAACTACTCTCTATATAAATCCCAGCTGTGGCATCACAAGTTCACGACCTCTCCACTCATCACAGTTTATCTCACAACACCACCAGTTCAGAGTTCGCCCCGCATTACACGCCCAGAGCGGTCCAAAGTCACATGTTTACAGGCGTTCGCACACAAACTGGGAATTGAATTCCCCTTCATCTCATCTGGGGCGAGAGAGCAAGGCTTAATTCTCCGTAACTGTACACATATGGGGCTCAACCTTCAAAAGATTCTACAATGGGGGTTTTAGCAACTCAGCCGTAGCCTCAGAGGATGGAGAGTGAGAGAGCTAGAGAGAGAGAGTGATAAAGTGAGAGTGTCAGAGAGAGAGGCAGGGAGATATAGACAGAGAGACAGAGAGAGAAAGAAAGAGAGTCTAGGAGAGAAAGGGACAGAGAGGGAGAGTGAAATGATATAAAATAGGTCTTTCTTCCAACCTCCTTGAGCAGCCAGTGGATCAGACATGGAGCAGAGGACCTTGAGGACCTTGAGAGGGGAATTGAATGCTTACCATGCAGAACGCTATCTTCAAGGCTCTTTTCCTTGGACTTTTCTCTTTTATCATTAATTAATTCTTGCTAATTGCCAGGATTAGGAAAAGAGAGAGAGAGAGAGAGAGAGAACACAGTTCTCCAGTCCCAGAGTCTCTCGACCGCAGTGTGTGTCTGTGTATGTGTCAGTGTGTGTCTGTGTTTGTCTGTGTTTGTGTCAGTGTGTGTCAGTGTGTGTCTGTGTGCGTGTCAGTGTGTGTGTCAGTGTGTGTGTCTGTTTATGAGTCGGTGTGTGTGTGTTTGTGTGTGTCAGTGTGTGTGTCTGTGTGTGTGTCAGTATGTGTCTGTGTGTGTGTCTGTTTGTGGGTTGGTGTGTGTGTCAGTGTGTGGGTTGGTGTGTGTGTCAGTGTGTGGGTTGGTGTGTATGTCTCTTAGTATCTGTGTGTATGCACAACCTTGACCCTGATAGGGAGTGAAATGAGAATTGAACCCTCTTGTCAGCAAGTATTTCCATTACACTCAGGAAGGTGGCCCAAGCTGTTTAACATTCCTATCTGTGGTCGTGTTGCGGTCGAAAGGTTTTACGAATGCTTTATGTGTTCCTTTACGGTTCACTCGGCTACGGAGCTCGTTTCATACAGTTGTCAGAGGCAGAGCTTGAACAACGAGTTCCATGGAAACTTTCCCATCATTATTTTATGTAAGCTTGTGAGTTACACAAGCTGTTGCCCTATGGGTCCTGGTCAAAGTAGTGCACTATGAAGTTAGGATCATGGCCCATAGCGATAGAGCAAAGAATATTAACTGATTATGAAGTCCAGGGAACTATAAGCAAACAATGAAAAGTAGTCTGTATTTTATCTTTATTTAACCAGGCAAGTCAGTTAAGAACAAATTCTTATTTTCAATGACAGCCTAGGAACAGTGGGTTAACTGCCTTTTCAGGGGCAGAACGACAGATTTGTACCTTGTCAGGTCAGGGGTTGCAACCTTCTGGTTACTAGTCCAATGCTCTAGCCACTAGGCTACCCTGCCACCCCATTAAATGCTTAAGATATAAAATGCTGTTTGCCTGTGTGTGTGTGTGTGCGTGTGTACAAACACATCTATTTACTGTTAGCTGGATGAGCAGTAAAGCAAAGCCGTAGCATTAGCCCCCTACCTGAGCTCTAGACAGGGCTGTGATTTGGGTTAGCTTAGCGTCATGCTCTCCTGTTAGGTATTTCTTTGGCTTTAGCCCCCGCGGCGTGCTGACATTTCAAGATTAGGGCCCCCGTCATAGCACAGAGGAGTCAACCATAATGCCCTTACATTCCATGACAGCACATTGTGGGATTGTGTGTGTGTGTGTGTGTGTATATGTGTGTGTGTGTCCAGAGGTGACATGCCCACAGGGGGCACAGAGGCACATGCCCCCTCAGATTTGTTAAAAAATTATAACAATTCATTTTGGTGTTGTTTCTCTATAAAACAACTAGCCACCTACAGATGTAGAATCTTAATTTGAGCCAGTTTGCTACATCAGGAAAATAATCCTGCAGCAACAGGAAATGTGAATTATAATGTTGATTGTAATTAATGGACATTTTTGTGGGGGTTGATCAATTGTTTGTAAGGCAAAATCATGTCTGTAATTTCAAAGTGGAAATTACAAACTTCAGAAGCCTTTAAAACCTCAAATACACTGCTGCAACAAATGACGATCCTATTTGATAAAGATCCCAATCTCCCAACCTCAAAACCAGCTACCAAGAAGACATTTTTCGGCTATCAATCAAGTTCGAGTAGCTAGCTTGTCTAACTATCTTAGCTGGCATGCCTGCTGGCAAGGTTGGTAGACTTTAGAAAAGCAATAACTAAATGTATTAAATAAGACTCACATTCCTTTCATTCTTTTATCCAGATTTTAGCAGAGATGCAGAGAAGCATATTTAGTTTGTTTAAGAAAAGAACCACCAGTCAGGAGGATACAGACAGATCAAGAGGTAAGCTTAGATATGCAGAAAAATTAACATATTTTGAACATAGAAATAAGCGTAACGATTATGGCTCTAGTTTGTGGGAAAAGGGTTTTTAAAATGCAAAGTTCTTCAACTTCCAGATGGGGGACTAGCCCCCAAGCCAACCTCATATACTTTGTGCCCCCACAGATTTTCAGGGCACATGGCACCCTTGTGTGTGTGTATGTGTGTGTGTGAGACAGCATGCACGGGCGTGTGTGTGTATGTGTGTGTGTGAGACAGCATGCACGGGCGTGTGTGTTTGTGACATGCTCTGTGTATCAGTCTGTGTGTATATCACTCCCTATGAGACAGCATGCACAGGGTCAGTACATACCAAAAGTTTTCCTTAAGTTTGGGTCAGTCACAGTGGTCAGGTATTCTGACACTGTGTACTCTCTGTTTAGGGCCACCTCGCATTATAGTTTGCTCAGTGATTTTGTAAATTCTTTCCAATGTGTGAAGTAATTATCTTTTTGTTTTCCCATGATTTGGTTGGGTCTAATTGTGTCGCTGTCCTGGGGCTCTGTAAGGTCTGTTTGTGTTTGTGAACAGAGCCCAAGGACCAGCTTGCTTAGGGGACTCTTCTCCCGGTTCATCTCTCTGTAGGTGATGGCTTTGTTATGGAAGGTTTGGGAATTGCTACCTTTTAGGTGGTTGTAGAATTTAACGTCTCTTCTGTACTCTGATCATTAGCGGGTATTGTCCTAATTCTGCTTTGCATGCATTATTTGATGTTTTATGTTGTACACAGGATATTTTTGCAGAATTCTGCATGCATGAGTCTCAATTTGATGTTTGTCACATTTAGTGAATTATTGGTTCGTGGAACCCAGACCTCATAACCATACAGGGCAATGGGTTCTATAACTGATTCAAGTATTTTTAGCCAGATCCTAATTGGTATGTTGAAATTTATGTTTCTTTTGATGGCATAGAAAGTCTCTCTCTCTCTCTCTCTCTCTCTCTCTCTCTCTCTCTCTCTCTCTCTCTCTCTCTCTAGTGTATTAGAGAGTGTATTATTATCTAGTGTATTATTCAAGCTTTCAAACGTATTCTAAAGTTTGAAATTTCCAGTTTAAAATGTCAAAAAAAAAATATATCAACCCTTACAAAAAATGTCCATTAATTATAATCCACATAATAATCCACATTTCCTATTGCTGCAGGATTATTTTCCTGCTGTAGCAAACTGGCTCAAATTAAGATCCTACATCTGTATGGAACCAGCAGTAAAGGCCTTGTGGGCCACATGCAAATCACAGACATTGTGCACGTACAGCATTCATCACACTAGCACATGCAGCGTTCACGACACTTTAGAGCATGCAGCCTGGGCAGTAAATTAGGTTGAAACACAGAGAGCCCAGATGGCCTTTTGCAGGGCTATGCACACAGCTGTATAATTTAATGTGGTCGTGTGTGTGTTTGTGTGTGTGTGTGTGTGTGTGTGTGTGCGCACTCCTCCATCCACACAGCTGTGTAATCTAATGTGGTCCAAAGGAGAGAGTGTGTGTGTATGTGTCTGTGTGCTCATCTATATAATGTACTATGTTAGACAAGTGGGTTCGTAAGAGGGGTATACTGTGTGTGCACATTGCTGGGAAATGCTTAGCTGTCAGAAGAGCAGGGAGACAGTCCCTTGTCTCTAGGGACTGTATGTGTTTGTAGTCTTAGGCATTCAATTGCAATGTGTGTTTGTGTGTTACTTTGTGTGTGTATGTGTAGTCAGTCAGGTATTAAAGTGTAATGTGTGTGTCAGGAGTTGAAGTGCAGTGTGTGTGTGTGTGTGTGTGTAATGTGTTCAGGCACGTGGACCTGCCTGTCTCCTGTGCTTATTGTCAGGGTGCAGAGTGCCTGAGTAGAGTAGCCTGACATTGGTTGGCATGGGGGGGCATGCCCTCTCTACCCTGCAGGGGCTCTCTAAAAAGCACATATCCCACACAAATGTCACTGTGAATCTGATCGCCATTCTATACACACACACACACACACACACACACACACACACACACACACACACACACACACACACACACACACACACACACACACACACACACACACACACACACACACACACACACACACACACACACACACTGCTAGGTCCCCGGCCAGAGGCCTGACACATCTCAGGGAAAGGCAAATAGAAATGCCATGATCACAACTCTGATGTAACTGCATCACAGTTACACCGTAAAAAATCTAGTTGTTTCAACTAACTATTTTTAAGTAACTGGTTCCACAGCGTTATTTTTGATCACTCAACTTTTCAGTCCAAGTGTTACCTGAACAACAACAAAAAATGACTTGGCCCAAACTTGAGAAGAATTACACATTTCCTCAACTTGACTCATATGTTAATTGAACTAGAATTATATTATTTTCAACTTACTACACATATTTGACATGATAATTTATACAGTTATTATTATCCAAACATGTCCTCACCAGGGATTCAAACTCACACTTTCTTCATTCATGGCCTCCTGAGCTTCCTGCTATGCCACCATGTCTGTGTCAATTATCAATGAATCTGACTATTGGCTCATCATACTTTTAACAGAGTTAAGATTTACTTTGACATTCAAAGGGTATAAATGCAGGTGAAATCAGTTATTGTCTCAGACATGGTGGTGTAGCAGGAAGTTTGGAATGCTGTGAACCAAGAGGTTGTGAGTTCAAATCCCAGGTGAGGATGTGTTGAATAATTATTGTGTACATGGACAATGTAATCATGTACATCAAATATGTAAGTTGAAAGCACTTTGTGTAATAGGTCAACAGACTTGTTTTCAGGTAAGATGTCCAAGTAATCATTTCTGGTTGAATGAACATATGAGACCATTTCAGAATTGTTTTAATTTTAATGTAATTATAAATGTTTACCTACAATTTGTCATTGAGCTAAGTTTGGGCCAACTAAAAATGATAAGTTCAGGTAACACTTTGACTGAAAAGTTGAGTACACCTGTGGAACCAGTTACTAAATAATATTTAGTTAAAACAACTAGATGTTATTTGTAGTTTATTTTTATTTTTACAGTGAAATGTGTTTATGTGTGTGTGTGTGTGTGATGATGTACAGTATATTGTTTTTGTTCATTTTACCATCAGAATGTTTGAAGTTGAATCAATGACTCATAAGAACTCATTCATTCAAGCATATAGCATACCCTCTAAAGTGGTAAGATCAAATCAAATCAAATGTATTTATATAGCCCTTCTTACATCAGCTGATATCAAAGTGCTGTACAGAAACCCAGCCTAAAACCCTAAACAGCAAGCAATGCAGGTGTAGAAGCACCCTAGAAAGGCCAAAACCTAGAGAGGAACCAGGCAATGAGGGGTGGCCAGTCATCTTCTGGCTGTGCCGGGTGGAGATTATAACAGAACATGGCCAAGATGTTCAAATGTTCATAGATGACCAGCATGGTCAAATAATAATAATCACAGTAGTTGTCAAGGGTGCAACAGGTCAGCACCTCAGGAATAAATGTCAGTTGGCTTTTCATAGCTAATCATTAAGAGTATCTCTACCGCTCCTGCTGTCTCTAGAGAGTTGAAAACAGCAGGTCTGGGACAGGTGCACGTCCGGTATTCCCTACTTACTATTTCAGACCAGAGCCCATAATAGGACCTAGGTGTCTCTGGGGGGAAATGTGACATTCTGGCCTCTGGGGATAATTTGTCTGTGGACTGGTTAATGCGACCTTATTGGCTGGATGACATCTCTGACATCTTTTTCATTGGGCTGCTGACAGCTCGTCATCCTGCTGGCTCTGGGCTAATGGCTTTGGTTGGCAGATCTGCTGAGAGGGAATAGATTAGGGAGGATTCTCTCTCTCTCTCTGCATTAGTGTTAATTCGCTCTTCTCTGTGGGAAGCTGTCAGTCACAGCACTACTTCCTGTGCTCTCAATGGGTGTGCTTTAAAATGTCAATCTTTTGCTTCCACCAACCTGGCTTCCTCAAGGACCTTGGATCGAACTCCTCCAATGTGCTTTGAAAGGAATTGAGGAAACAAGGACAGAGGAAGCAAGGGTTTGTAGACACAGCCCATGTTGTGACAATCTGTGTCCATTTCTATGGTTATGGACACAATCCGTGTCCGTTTCTATGGTTACCAACTCACTATCCCTGTAAATGTCTATAGTTGCTGCAACCTTTTCATTTCCGTGGTTACATTTTAAAGTCCTTCTCCATTTCCATGGTTATGATTGTCCATTTCTGTGATGACAACTCCATTTCACATCCCATCTCCATGGTAATGGCTACCGTATATCTGTCCATCATATCTGTCCGTTCCAAGCCAGAAAGCTTTGACCCTCAAACCCAGTCAAAGATCCCCACCCCTATGTCTTTATATCTGTTATTGGACACTACTTTCTATGAACCAATGTACTGGACATGCAATTTAAGTAGCATTTTTGTAAATAGTATTCTGAGCAGTGGAGGCTCCTCAGAGGAGGAAGGGGAGGACCATCCCCCCACAGTGAAATTTTAAAATAATAAAAATAATGAAACATTAAAGTTATATTTTTTAGATAAAACTAAACATATTCATGTAACCAAATAATTGATTAAAACACACTGTTTTGCAAGGTTTATAGTAACTTCAACAGCCCTCTCTGGTATAGCACAATGGTACAATAATTCTACTTCCGGCGCCGACAGAGATGGCCGCCTCGCTTCGCGTTCCTAGGAAACTATGCAGTTTTTTGTTTTTTTACGTGTTATTTCTTACATTAGTACCCCAGGTCATCTTAGGTTTCATTACATACAGTCGAGAAGAACTACTGAATATAAGATCAGCGTCAACTCACCATCAGTACGACCAAGAATATGTTTTTCGCGACGCGGATCCTGTGTTCTGCCTTACAAACAGGACAACGGAGTGGATTCCATGCAGCGACCCAAAAAAACGACTCCGAAAAAGAGGGAAACGAGGCGGTCTTCTGGTCAGACTCCGGAGACGGGCACACCGTGCACCACTCCCTAGCATTCTTCTTGCCAATGTCCAGTCTCTTGACAACAAGGTTGATGAAATCCGAGCAAGGGTAGCATTCCAGAGGGACATCAGAGACTGTAACGTTCTTTGCTTCACGGAAACATGGCTCACTGGAGAGACGCTATCCGAGGCGGTGCAGCCAGCGGGTTTCTCCACGCATCGCGCCGACAGAAACAAACATCTTTCTGGTAAGAAGAGGGGCGGGGGCGTATGCCTTATGACTAACGTGACATGGTGTGATGAAAGAAACATACAGGAACTCGAATCCTTCTGTTCACCTGATTTAGAATTCCTCACAATCAAATGTAGACCGCATTATCTACCAAGAAAATTCTCTTCGATTATAATCACAGCCGTATATATCCCCCAAGCAGACACATCGATGGCTCTGAACAAACTTTATTTAACTCTCTGCAAACTGGAAACCATTTATCCGGAGGCTGCATTCATTGTAGCTGGGGATTTTAACAAGGCTAATCTGAAAACAAGACTCCCTAAATTTTATCAGCATATCGATTGCGCAACCAGGGGTGGAAAGACCTTGGATCATTGTTACTCTAACTTCCGCGACGCATATAAGGCCCTGCCCCGCCCCCTTTCGGAAAAGCTGACCACGACTCCATTTTGTTGATCCCTGCCTACAGACAGAAACTAAAACAAGAGGCTCCCACGCTGAGGTCTGTCCAACGCTGGTCCGACCAAGCTGACTCCACACTCCAAGACTGCTTCCATCACGTGGACTGGGACATGTTTCGTATTGCGTCAGATAACAATATTGACGAATACGCTGATTCGGTGTGCGAGTTCATTAGAACGTGCGTTGAAGATGTCGTTCCCATAGCAACGATTAAAACATTCCCTAACCAGAAACCGTGGATTGATGGCAGCATTCGCGTGAAACTGAAAGCGCGAACCACTGCTTTTAATCAGGGCAAGGTGTCTGGTAACATGACCGAATACAAACAGTGCAGCTATTCCCTCCGCAAGGCTATCAAACAAGCTAAGCGTCAGTACAGAGACAAAGTAGAATCTCAATTCAACGGCTCAGACACAAGAGGCATGTGGCAGGGTCTACAGTCAATCACGGACTACAGGAAGAAATCCAGCCCAGTCACGGACCAGGATGTCTTGCTCCCAGGCAGACTAAATAACTTTTTTGCCCGCTTTGAGGTCAATACAGTGCCACTGACACGGCCTGCAACGAAAACATGCGGTCTCTCGTTCACTGCAGCCGAGGTGAGTAAGACATTTGAACGTGTTAACCCTCGCAAGGCTGCAGGCCCAGACGGCATCCCCAGCCGTGCCCTCAGAGCATGCGCAGACCAGCTGGCCGGTGTGTTTACGGACATATTCAATCAATCCCTATACCAGTCTGCTGTTCCCACATGCTTCAAGAGGGCCACCATTGTTCCTGTTCCCAAGAAAGCTAAGGTAACTGAGCTAAACGACTACTGCCCCGTAAGCACTCACTTCCGTCATCATGAAGTGCTTTGAGAGACTAGTCAAGGACCATATCACCTCCACCCTACCTGACACCCTAGACCCACTCCAATTTGCTTACCGCCCAAATAGGTCCACAGACGATGCGATCTCAACCACACTGCACACTGCCCTAACCCATCTGGACAAGAGGAATACCTATGTGAGAATGCTGTTCATCGACTACAGCTCGGCATTCAACACCATAGTACCCTCCAAGCTCGTCATCAAGCTCGAGACCCTGGGTCTCGACCCCGCCCTGTGCAACTGGGTACTGGACTTCCTGACGGGCCGCCCCCAGGTGGTGAGGGTAGGCAACAACATCTCCTCCCCGCTGATCCTCAACACTGGGGCCCCACAAGGGTGCGTTCTGAGCCCTATCCTGTACTCCCTGTTCACCCACGACTGTGTGGCCACGCACGCCTCCAACTCAATCATCAAGTTTGCGGACGACACAACAGTGGTAGGCTTGATTACCAACTACGACGAGACGGCCTACAGGGAGGAGGTGAGGGCCCTCGGAGTGTGGTGTCAGGAAAATAACCTCACACTCAACGTCAACAAAACTAAGGAGATGATTGTGGACTTCAGGAAACAGCAGAGGGAACACCCCCCTATCCACATCGATGGAACAGTAGTGGAGAGGGTAGCAAGTTAAGTTCCTCGGCATACACATCACAGACAAACTGAATTGGTCCACTCACACAGACAGCATCGTGAAGAAGGCGCAGCAGCGCCTCTTCAACCTCAGGAGGCTGAAGAAATTCGGCTTGTCACCAAAAGCACTCACAAACTTCTACAGATGCACAATCGAGAGCATCCTGGCGGGCTGTATCACCGCCTGGTACGGCAACTGCTCTGCCCTCAACCGTAAGGCTCTCCAGAGGGTAGTGAGGTCTGCACAACGCATCACCGGGGGCAAACTACCTGCCCTCCAGGACACCTACACCACCCGATGTTACAGGAAGGCCATAAAGATCATCAAGGACATCAACCACCCGAGCCACTGCCTGTTCACCCCGCTATCATCCAGAAGGCGAGGTCAGTACAGGTGCATCAAAGCTGGGACCGAGAGACTGAAAAACAGCTTCTATCTCAAGGCCATCAGACTGTTAAACAGCCACCACTAACATTGAGTGGCTGCTACCAACACACTGACACTGACTCAACTCCAGCCACTTTAATAATGGGAATTGATGGGAAATGATGTAAATATATCACTAGCCACTTTAAACAATGCTACCTTATATAATGTTACTTACCATACATTATTCATCACATACGCATACGTATATATTGTACTCTATATCATCGACTGCATCCTTATGCAATACATGTATCACTAGCCACTTTAACTATGCCACTTTGTTTACATACTCATCTCATATGTATATACTGTACTCGATACCATCTACTGTATCTTGCCTATGCTGCTCTGTACCATCACTCATTCATATATCCTTATGTACATATTCTTTATCTCCTTACACTGTGTATAAGACAGTAGTTTTGGAATTGTTAGTTAGATTACTTGTTGGTTATTACTGCATTGTCGGAACTAGAAGCACAAGCATTTCGCTACACTCACATTAACATCTGCTAACCATGTGTATGTGACAAATAAAATTTGATTTGATTTGATTGATTTGATTTGATTTGGTGTAGCCAGCTAGCTTCTGTCCTCCTCTGGGTACATTGGCTGCTGAACAAACTCATAAAAAGACACACCCTTGTTGACTTACCCTCGCCTTTGGGGGAATCCCCGTCACCATCTTGGAGGGCGGTCCAAATGATTAGTCAAGCAAGGAAGTTTGCAACGTAAGCCCCTCAGCCCTCATTTTTAGTCCAGTTTGTGAGTGTACAATTACGTTCACTCCGGAGCCTAAAACTCCCCATAATTCAATTTGAGACAATTGTACATCCGCTAAGAAAAGTCAGTGAAAACTTAAGAACAACATCAATGGAGAAGTCAACATACAAGTGTAAGTCAAAATGAATGCAAATAAGTTAGAAATTGTGCTACTGAGGCACATGAAAGCACAAACATCTCGTAAAAAGTAATGTGTCACGTTCGCTGGAATAAATATCAGACCAAGGCGCAGCGGATGTTGAGTTCCACATAATTGAATGAATAAAGTGAAACTTAGCAAAGACAAAAAACAAATAAACAATAAACTAACAACAAACCGTGACTACAGAGGTGCACTAACTCTAAACATTATCCCATAAAACACATATGGAAAAAATGCTACTTAAATACGATCCCCAATTAGAGACAACGATAACCAGCTGCCTCTAATTGAGAACCATATCAAGCACACCAACCTAGAAATATGAAAACTAGAATACCCACATAGAAATAATAAACTAGAATACAACATAGACTTACATATACTAAATCACCCCCTAGACACGCCCTGACCTACTATACCATAGAGAAACAACAATGCTTCTCTATGGTCAGGGTGTGACATAATGATGTTTTTGTTTGGAGTTCCAGCTAGGCAGGCTAACAATAGTTAGCTAATTAATTTGCTTGCTATCATACAGTAGGCTTATATTAAAAATGATATATTTAAAATAAGTAGACATGCACTCATAATTGACTGTAGCGCATATAAAGCATCCATCCACAAGCTATTGGTAGCTGAAAACACAATCATTGCGAGATGACCGAGTGCCGAATTTCCTGGCAAGGTGGTCCATTTATAAATCATTCCTTCCTCCCTCGCCCCTTGCCCTGCAAGTGTATACATTAATTGTCAGACATCATAATACGTCATCAGAAGTGTCCACTTAATTTGAGAGCTGAGGGGATAGGGTGTCTTTAAAGTGTTTGTCAATGACTTCAATACAAAACCTAGGAGGCTTGTAGGCTTCACCCCCTTCCATAGACCTACATGGTAATTATGACCACTTCCGGAGGATGACCTCCAACCAATCAAAGCTTTTTCAGTTTGAACTGACATGTTGTCCATCCAATCATAGGATTAGGATCAGATAATTAACCTAGTGTGTTGTATTAGGATTGTGCGGCAAAGCATTGTGGGCACGGTTATATGTGTTGAGAAGTTTGGTGAAATTATTGGAGATTGAAAAATGATATTTGAGCACTTTTTTGGATATATCAAATTACAGGAGACTGAGGAGGTCGATTATAAATAGTTTTCTTGGTTTTAGAACTTTAGTTTTGTGTCCAGTTAGTGCAATTTATTTAAATTTGTCTTTCTAACTTCAGTAGCAAGTAGCAGAAGCTAGCTAGCTAAATTACCAGCTCTTGGCTACTTTTTGGAAAGTCTGAGCCTTGGGCGAAAGAGGGGTACAGAGACCTGAAAAACATTGATCGTTCAGCTAAATGGCAAAACAAAAGCAGGGAGCATAAATGCCCACTTCAGATTCAAGATCCTGTGATCGATCCTGACGAAGGTCTGCGCATTCTAACTACGCAACAAGACAAGAAAGTAAGAATAAACAGGGATGTTCTCAAGCGGTTTATCAACACAACTGCATTTTTGGGCACGCAAGCATTGGCTTTTAGAAGACACATCGAGAGGGAAAGTTCTGCTAACAAGTGCAACAACAAAGAGCTTGTAGTGGTAATTGCACGTTATGATGCTTTACTTGCTAAACATGTGGAACTTTCTACTGTCTCTTCTGTGATGTCAAAATCAATTCAGAATGATTTGATAGCTTCCATCGCATCATCCATTAAAAGTTAGATTAAAGAGAGAGGTTGACGCAGTGCATTTTTTCTCGTGCGCTCAAGTAGGCTTTCCACTTTCCTCTGGCATTTATTTAGCAAAGTTAACATATAATCACTCCGGACAGACACAAGCAACAACTCATGACATAAATATTACAGCAGCTTAGGCTACACCTTAACATTAGCGATCTGACATGCTGAAAACTAGACACATTTTCAGTCTGATCAACTGTAGGCTACTAATAATAGCAGCGGCATACAGCCGATGTGCCCTGTCCATCTGGTCAAGGTAACTAATTGGTAACGTTATGTATTTACAGTCCATTTGTGTGTCAGGAGAAAATGTGAATGTGATCAAATTTGTGTTTTCAACCCAAAATGATTAACTGGAATGAATCAGTCAACATAATAGTGTGAGTAAATGTTTTATAAGGCCTACAGTTGCATAGGCCTCCATGATGCCAACATGCATAAAGCAAGCTCAGACCTGTGAGTTTTATTGTCTGTCAGTTGTTGTCTCTGTATCTGGGTAGAGGGAATCCCTCTCCTCATCTCCTCTAAATGTAATTCATATCATATAAGTATAAGGTTGATGCAGTTTGACAGGGTTTTCATCCCCACTGATTAATCACTGTCATATTTTATGGGTTGTGGTAGCAGAATCAGAATCCTTTAGGTAACATTTATAAATAACATGTTTTATTAATTTTCATAAGTATGCTTATGTGGGAAAAGTTACTTTTTCCATTGGTGAGAGGCCTGTCTTCTTTCTTATGTCTTCTTATGGGAATGTCCCCTCTGAGGTTGCCCTTATCTTGATTTAGGATATGACATAAGAGGCTCACTGTCTTTTCTGATCTTGTCCAGGAGGGGGTGTATTTGATATATGCCATTGGATGAGGTAATGTTTTGGTTCTAAGTGGTACCAAGAACGAGATAATAACTTAGTTTAGGAGACCAAACTGAATGATAATTTATAGCCAATGCTGTCTGGCTATGTGTGTCTTTGCTATAAAGGATCTCAGTTGCCATTATGTAATTCTCAGAGAATTCATTTGTGGACACTGAATTGATCTGAGAGTCACAGGGCTATGGTGAAGCTCATATAATTAAATATGGGACTTTATGATAACTCTGACTTGAGTGTGGTTTGCTCTCTCATGATTTGGTAGTTTTCCTGGTTAGGTTAACAGGTAAGGAAAAACCCAGGTATGTGGATGATCAGGGATTTATTCAGGAACGTTTCTTGAGCTACTTTGATGTGTGAAGTGGGCAAGATGTGCAGTCTGTTTGACTTTGTGAATTTTGAAATGTCTAAGTTTAACTTCATGGAGAAGCTTGTTGTTCAAACCTACATTGGCACAGCGGTAATGGAATGTATCTGCTATTGTATTTATAGCCAAGTCCCCTCCTGTTCTCTTATTAAGAGGTGATGACCACTCCACTACCATTGTCAACTCCCTCCTGACATGAACTGAAGCCACGTCTCATGTGCCCTCTCATCCACTGGCACATTGAATGTTTCCTCTCCAAGCACTGTGAGTACCCCTATCAATTTTCTCTAATTTCTGTACGTAGAGTCAATCACATACACAAACACAATCACATTATTACGCATCAATGATTTGACTCTTTGCTCAGAATAACTCATTCTTAGGTATTTTGTCTAACTGTGTAATGTGTTGTGTTATTGCTTTTTGTCTTCCCAGACAAATCATGTCCTGCACTGAAGTCAAGCCTCTGAACACCTCAACTCATGCCTCATACTCTCATTCAATCACTGCTGTGATCCCTTCCCAACACTGCTAGTAGCCCTCTCATCTCCATTCCCCGTAATAGCGTACTATAAATGTCTTTATGAAATGATTTAAGTTAAATAATTACTCTTTGTCGATTTTTGACGTCTCCGTGCTTTCCGGGCCTATACCGTGGGTCTCCCATCCTCCTCCATTTTCAAGTCAAATCAAAATCAAATCAAATTTATTTATATATCCCTTCGTACATCAGCTGATATCTCAAAGTGCTGTACAGAAACCCAGCCTAAAACCCCAAACAGCAAGCAATGCAGGTGTTGAAGCACGTTGGCTAGGAAAAACTCACTAGAAAGGCCAAAACCTAGGAAGAAACCTAGAGAGGATCCAGGCTATGATGGGTGGCCAGTCCTCTTCTGGCTGTGCCGGGTGGAGATTATAACAGAACATGGCCAAGATGTTCAAATGTTCATAAATGTCCAGCATGGTCAAATAATAGGTCTGGGACAGGTAGCACGTCCGGTGAACAGGTCAGGATTCCATAACCGCAGGCAGAACTGGAGCAGCAGCATGGCCAGGTGGACTGGGGACAGCAAGGAGTCATCATGCCAGGTAGTCCTGAGGCATGGTCCTAGGGCTCAGGTCCTCCGAGAGAGAGAAAGAAAGAAAGAGAGAAAGAGAATTAGAGAGAGCATAATTAAATTCACAGAGGACACCGGATAAGACAGGAGAAGTACTCCAGATATAACAAACTGACCCTAGCCCCCCGACACATAAACTACTGCAGCATGAATACTGGAGGCTGAGACAGGAGGGGTCAGGAGACACTGTGGTCCCATCCGATGATACCCCCGGACAGGGCCAAACAGGAAGGATATAACCCCACCCACTTTGCCAAAGCACAGCCCCCACACCACTAGAGGGATATCTTCAACCACCAACTTACCATCCTGAGACAAGGCCGAGTATTGCCCACAAAGATCTCCGCCACGGCACAACCCAAGGGGGGGGAGGGGGGGGATCATCAGACAGGAAGATCACATTGGTGACTCAACCCACTCAAGTGACATACCCCTCCTAGGGACGGCATGAAAGAGCACCAGTAAGCCAGTGACTCAGCCCCTGTAATAGGGTTAGAGACAGAGAATCCCAGTGGAAAGAGGGGAACCGGCCAGGCAGAGACAGCAAGGGCGGTTTGTTGCTCCAGAGCCTCTCCGTTCACCTTCACACTCCTGGGCCAGACTACACTCAATCATATGACTCACTAAAGAGATGAGTCTTCAGTAAAGACTTAAAGGTTGAGACTGAGTTTGCGTCTCTCACATTGGTAGCCAGACCATTCCATAAAAATGGAGCTCTATAGGAGAAAGCTGTTTGCTCCAGCTGTTTGCTTAGAAATTCTAGGGACAATTAGGAGGCCTGCGTCTTGTGACCATAGCGTACGTTTAGGTATGTACGACAGGACCAAATCAGAGAGATAGGTAGGAGCAAGCCCATGTAATGCTTTGTAGGTTAGCAGTAAAATCTTGAAATCAGCCCTTGCCTTGACAGGAAGCCAGTGTAGGGAGGCTAACACTGGAGTAATATGATCAAATTGTTTGGTTCTAGTCAGGATTCTAGCAGCCATATTTAGCACTAACTGAAGTTTATTTAGTGATTTATCCGGGTAGCCGGAAAGTAGAACATTGCAGTAGTCTAACCTAGAAGTAACAAAAGCATGGATGAATTTTTCTGCATCAGTTTTGGACAGAAAGTTTCTGATTTTTGCAATGTTACGTAGATCAGAAACAGTCTTGATATGTTCGTCATAAGAGAGATCAGGGTCCAGAGTAGCGCCGAGGTCCTTCACAGTTTTATTTGAGACGACTGTACAACCATTAAGATTAATTGTCAGATTCAACAGAAGTTCTCTTTGTTTCTTGGGACCTAGAACAAACATCTCTGTTTTGCCCGAGTTTAAAAGTAAAACGTTTGCAGCCATCCACTTCCTTATGTCTGAAACACAGGCTTCTAGCGAGGCTTCTAGCAAGGGCAATTTTGGGGCTTCACCATGTTTCATTGAAATGCACAGCTGTATGTCATCCGCATAGCAGTGAAAGTTAACATTATGTTTTCAAATGACATCCCCAAGAGGTAAAATATATAGTGAAAACAATAGTGGTCCTAAAACGGAACCTTGAGGAACACCGAAATTTACAGTTGATTTGTCAGAGGACAAACCATTCACAGAGACAAACGGATACCCTTCCGACAGATACGATCTAAACCAGGCCAGAACTTGTCCGTTGTAGACCAATTTGGGTTTCCAATCTCTCCAAAAGAATGTGGTGATCGATGGTATCAAAAGCAGCACTAAGGTCTAGGAGCACGAGGACAGATGCAGAGCCTCGGTCTGATGCCATTAAAAGGTAATTTGCCACCTTCACAAGTGCAGTCTCAGTGCTATGATGGGGTCTAAAACCAGACAAAAGCATTTCGTATACATTGTTTGTCTTCAGGAAGGCAGTGAGTTGCTGCGCAACAGCCTTTTCTAACATTTTTGAGAGGAATGGAAGATTCGATATAGGCCGATAGTTTTTTATATTTTCTGGGTCAAGGTTAGGCTTTTTCAAGAGAGGCTTTATTACTGCCACTTTTACTGAGTTTGGTACACATCCGGTGGATAGAGAGCCGTTCATTATGTTCAACATAGGAGGGCCAAGCACAGGAAGCAGCTCTTTCAGTAGTTTAGTTGGAATAGGGTCCAGTATGCAGCTTGAAGGTTTAGAGGCCATGATTATTTTCATCATTGTGTCAAAAGATATAGTACTAAAACACTTGAGTGTCTCTCTTGATCCTAGGTCCTGGCAGAGTTGTGCAGACTCAGGAAACTGAGCTTTGAAGGAATACGCAGATTTAAAGAGGAGTCTGTAATTTGCTTTCTGATAATCACAATTTTTTCCTCAAAGAATGAACTTATTACTGCTGAAGTGAAAGCCATCCTCAATTGGGGAATGCTGCTTTTTAGTTAGCTTTGCGACAGTATCAAAAATGTCTTATTTTCCTCAATTTAGTTGGAAAAATAGGATGATCGAGCAGTAAGGGCTCTTCGATACTGCACGGTACTGTCTTTCCAAGCTAGTCGGAAGACTTCCAGGTTGGTGTGGTGCCATTTCCGTTCCAATTTTCTGGAAGCTTGCTTCAGAGCTCGGGTATTTTCTGTGTACCAGGGAGCTAGTTTCTTATGAGAAATGTTTTTAGTTTTTAGGGGTACAACTGCATCTAGGGTATTGCTCAAGGTTAAATTGAGTTCCTCAGTTAGGTGGTTAACTGATTTTTGTCCTCTGACGTCCTTGGGTAGACAGAGGGAGTCTGGAAGTGCATCAAGGAATCTTTGTGTTGTCTGTGAATTTATAGCACGACTTTGATTGCTCCTTGGTTGGGGTCTGAGCAGATTATTTGTTGCAATTGCAAACGTAATAAAATGGTGGTCCGATCGTCCAGGATTATGAGGAAAAACATTAAGATCCACAACATTTATTCCATGGGACAAAACTAGGTCCAGAGTATGACTGTGACAGTGACTGAGTCGATGATGGCTCGAAAGCCTTTTGGAGTGGGTCTGTGGACTTTTCCATGTGAATATTAAAGTCGCCAGAAATTAGAATATTATCTGCTATAACTACAAGTCACCAGCCTCCACTGATTCTGAGTGAATATTGAGACATTCTGTTGCTTGAGATCTGCTGGAGGTGAATGAAATGCACCCCTGTTTAGCCGAGGTGCTGGCTAGCGGAGTAGAACACCTGAAAAATGAAAGGAGAGCCGCACACTCTAGGATCTCAGATGTAATAATTTAATAACCTAATATCCAATGTTTCGACAGACAAGCTGTCTTCAACAGGGTATATGAGATGTGTTAGCAGAAAATGCTGCCGTTAACAGTTCCCATGTGATGTTTTACTTGACTGTCTGTACTGTATATTCAAGGGCGTATTGAAAGCGTAACATTTTTAACCAGGCACAGTTCAAAGTATGTGTGTGAAATTTAATCTTCGCTTGAAGTCCCTGATCTCTTTAAAAAATTCAAGTAGCTCCCTAGTGTAGCCTTGAGGGCTTCTATCTTTCTGTTCTCACTGTGTGTGTGTGTGTGTGTGTGTGTGTGTGTGTGTGTGTGTGTGTGTGTGTGTGTGTGTGTGTGTGTGTGTGTGTGTGTGTGTGTGTGTGTGTGTGTGTGTGTGCATGTGTGTGTGACCTCTATAGATCTGGGTATTTGCCTAGCTTATTTAAAAAGTGAAACTGCCCTCAGCACTGTGTGTGTGTGTGAGAGAGAGAGAGAGAGAGAGAGTGTTTGTGTGTCTGACCTCTATCTGTAAATCCATATGCTTACCTCATGTCTCCCATTTATTGAGTTTGCCTAACAACTTTGAGTGTGTGTGTGTGTGACCTCTGTGAATCCATAATGCTCAGCACTGAGTTTATCTTATTTAAAGAGTGAAGGGGTCTGCAGGACTGGGGAACATTCTGAGATGAATTCAGCACCACCCAGATACACATTGATTGAGATTGGTTTGGAGTACATTGCCACGCAGACTGACAGTAACACGTTCGTCAGTTATTGGGAACATATTTAAATGCTAATTACACCAACATGTTTCACCCACCCATCCCCACACTCACCAATCCATATTCATAAGGAGAGATAGTATCTTGCACGTTTGCACCTCATATGTTTACTGATATCCTTGGAAAGGAGAAAGGTCTTGATGTGTAGATAAAGGTAAAGACCTTAGTGACATACAGCTAAATGGGATGTCTACTTTTGATCAGCGATGCCCTACCAAGAGCCTCTCACTGTTTAATGTTATGGTAGTAAAGGCTTGGTCCAGTCCATGATCTCTTGAGGATAGAAAATGATAATACTAACTTAAATCCTACAGTGCAGACATACTGTATGCAGTACGATGCAGTTACAAAGACTTCCCACTTCCTCTCACTCTCTCTGACAGAGCTCTTCCTCTCTCACTTCACTCACTCACTTTCTCGTTCCCTCTCTCAAACCCAAGGTTATACCGTGGTAATTAGTAGCATCGGGGGTAGCTCACTAACGAGTGATTACTTTGCTTATCTCTCGCCGAGTGATTATCGCTTTCTCCCTCTGCTGTCTGCCGCTGACTTCCTCCCTCTCCGTCCGTCTCTTCTTTAGCTTCCCTTTGCTCTCTCATTCCCAATGATCAATACAATCTAATTACCCAATATTTGTATGCTTGGTAGAGTTCCCTGTGATCCTATATCGCTACCTCTGTACAAGCAAATATTATTACACTGACGCAAAGGGGGGTGAAGCAAGGTTTAAAAAAACGTTTATTTAGCTTTATTTTCCTTTAGCTGCAGGCTAGCATCTGGTGGAGGTAGGGAGACTGAGGGAGAGGTAGTGAAAGAGAGAGAGAGGTAGAGAAAGATTACGAGAGAGTGAGAGAAAACAGCTGGTGAGGTCTGGGAGTGCTGTGTGTGCAGAAACGGCAGGCAAGCTGCTGACCCAGAAATCCTCTCCTTCTTTCACCCAGGACCTATAGCGGAAGCATTGCAGGGGAGGAGAGGGGCTAGCTATGCACTGTACTTCTTTACTGTAGTGGTTGAATTACCTATAACCGAGGAGGGAATGCCGACTCAAGAGCTTTAAAACCTGTTAAGGAGGCTGCGAATTTTCGCAGCTTTTTGTTAAAAATCGCGCAACATTTCAGCGTCCTGCTACTCATGCCAGGAATATAGTATATGCATATGATAAGTGTGTTTGTATAGAAACCACTCTGAAGTCTCTAAAACTGGTTAAATCGTGTCTGTGGCTATAACATAACGTGTTTAGGAGTAAAAATCCTTCGAAAAACTGTTCACCAAAAACACAAAAATAATATTCATCCGCCAGTCAATGTATTGTCTAAGGCTGAAGAAAATACATAGGGATCCCCTGTAAACGCCTACAGCTTCCACACGATGTCGCCAGTGCTGGCATTTTGGGGCTGCTTTATCCTTGGTTTGGTGACGTATAGGCACTTCCTTTCTTGGGGCTCACCACAGGATGTTATGAAAGTGAAAACATGGAGTATGATTTCAAGACTTGCTGCTATCGAATACAGATCGCCCCGTGATCAATTTTATAGATTATTAACGTCTATTAATACCTAAAGTTGGTTTAGAAAAGTAGTTTGAAGTGATTTGTAAAAGTATATAGGGAACTTTTGTAATTTTAAAAAGTGACGTTGCGTCTTGTAAAGGGGCATTTTTCTGGATCAGACCGGTCTTCAGCAAATCACATTTTGGGTATACAATGACGGATTTAATCGGGAAAAAGACCCAATTGTGATGTTTATGTGACATATAGGAGTGCCAAGAAAGAAGCTCGTCAAAGGTAATGAATGTTTTATATTTTATTTCTGCGTTTTGGGTAGCGCCGGCTACCGCAAAATCTGTTGTTTTGTTGACGGTCTGGTATTCTGGGGGGTGCATACTATCAGATAATAGCTTCTCATGCTTTCGCCGAAAAGCATTTTACAAATCTGACTTGGTGGCTAGATTCACAACGAGTGTAGCTTTAATTCAGTACCTTGCATGTGTGTTTTAATGAAAGTATGAGTTTTATCGAAAACTTTCGGTGGCGCTCTAAAATTTCTGCTGATTTGATCCCGCCACAGGGACCTAGTCCCTATCAAGTTTTAAACGCTTTAAACACAGACGTAAGAGCTTTAAACACAGGCTTCAAACACAGACGTAAGAGCTTTAAACACAGGCTTTAAACGCAGACCTAAGAGCTTTAAACGCAGACGTAAGAGCTTTAAACGCAGACGTAAGTGTCACGCCCTGACCATAGAGAGCCATTGTTTCTCTATGGTGTAGTAGGTCAGGGCGTGACTCGGGGGTGATCTACTTTATTTAGTTCTATGTGGTGTTCTAGTTTATTTTCTATGTTGGTGATTTGTATGATTCCCAATTAGATGCAGCTGGTATCTTTGTCTCTAATTGGGGATCATATTTAGGTAGCATTTTTTCCCACCTGTGTTTGTGGGATATTAATAATTTGTGTCTTGTGCATGTGTACCACGTAGTCATGTTTTGTTGTTAGTTTATTGATTTATTGTTTTGTTTTTGCTAAGTTTCACTTTATAATAAATATGTGGAACTCAACATCCGCTACGCCTTGGTCCGTCTCTCCACACATTCGTGACAGAACATCCCACCGACCAAGGACCAAGCAGCGTGCTACAATGGGGAAAATAATTTGGACCTGGGAAGAAATAATGGAAGGACAGGAGATCCTTCCTTGGCAGGAGTCACAGAGGACGCAAGAAGGACAGCGACGACGCCGGGGTTCGCGGACACAAAGAAAGCCCCAAAAACTGCCCGAAAATATTTTTTGGGGGAAGCACAAGGGGTGGTCGGCGGAGCCGAGGAGTGAACTAGAGCCAGTCTGGGAGAAGAGGGACAAGTTGGAGGAGAGTGAACGGAGAGAGTCAGAGACCGTCATTGAGTGGATGTTGATATTGGAGGAGAAAGAACGGAGAGAGTTGTTGAGTTGGTGGAGGAGGCATGACATTTGCCCTAAGGAGCGTGTTATCAGTTTAATCCCACCTGAGTCAGCTCTCCGTAGTCGTCCTGAGGATCGTGCTATCAGTCTGGTAAAATCAGTGCCGGCTCCACACACCAGGTCTCCAGTACGCCTTCCCAGCCCTGTATGTCCTGTGCCAGCTCTCCAAACTCACCTTGAGGAGCGTGTCATTGGTTCGGTACCATTTGTGCTGGCTCTACGCACCAGGTCTCCAGTGCGCCTCCACAGCCTAGTACGTCCTGTGCCAGCTCCTCGCACTTGCGTGCGAAGTGTGTCATCGAACCGGTACAATTGATGCCGGCTGTACGCACCAGGTCTCCAGTACGCCTCCACAGCCCAGTACGTCCTGTGCCAGCTCTTCGCACCCGCCCTGAAGTGCGTGATACCAGTCCGGTGCCACCTGTGCCGGTTCCACGCACCATGCCTCCAGTGCGCTTCCCCAGTCCGGTACGTCCTGAACCAACTCCTCGCACCTGCCCTGAGGTGCGTGTCACCAGTCCGGTACCTCCTGTGCCGGCTCCACGCACCAGGCCTCCAGTGTGCCTCCCCAGTCCAGTACGTGCTGATCTACATATTCTGCTTCAGTTCCTAGACCTTTTTTTTGTAGTTCACCTCAACATTGTCTGTGACTGCATAGGAACCTATCTACGCATGCATGACTTTGTCATCGAATCACACTTACAAATGTTTTCAACATTGTGTCATAGCAAAGTGTAATTCTAATATTTTTTGCCGTTCCTCGAGGAAACAGAGAGGGTAAGGAAGAAAGACGAGAATCCTATTGAGACATACAAATAAATGAACCCTTGTGTGGTGTTCGGGTCTGTGGGACCCATTTTTAATGTTTACAGTGAATCATTGTTCAACCTGAGACTCATTGGCCTTGGCTCATTGTCTGTGAAGAACATGTAAAGAAACACAAGAAACACATTGTGCACCCCCATACATATGTACAGTATATTACATCTGTGGTGTTCAGGTCCACCGGACCGAGGGTAATACCAGTGTGTGTGTGTGTGTGTGTGTGTGTGTGTGTGTGTGTGTGTGTGTGTGTGTGTGTGTGTGTGTGTGTGTGTGTAGGTGAAAACAAGTACAACTTAAACAAAAAGGTTTGTTGTGTGCCTTCACTCTGTCTTCCTCCTCCCTGGGCCTGCTGTTTCAACACAGCACCAAGAACCTGTCTGTCTCCCGCTTTTCTCACACTCTTTACCCTTTGTAGTGTGTGAAACTACACAATGTCTTGCAGGAACCTGCACAATGTTATTACAATACATTATTACAATACATTATTTTGATACTTTGTAAAAAAAAAAAGCATTATTTTCCCACACTCTATGCCAGCCAGGTGCAAATTGGTGGAGGGACACAACAAATAAATAGCTTTGCATGTGTGGCTCCTTACCACAATCAATCAGTATGGCAAAAAATTATCTCTGCTCAGAGGGCGTTAGAAATTATTTTTGCAGGGAGAGAAGCTAGTGTGGAAGGAGCGTCTTCAACTTTTGCAGATGAAGAATTTTCAGAATATGAGGATCATGTCTCTGTCAATTCGGAGTCTGACAGTGAGTTGGAAGAAGAGGATGAGATTGACCCTCAGCCAGCCCCAGGACCAGCCCGTCAGCAGCCAGCTCATCAGCAGCCTGCAGTAGGAGAAACATGGATGTCAAAAAATTGTGAAATTGAATGGTGTTCTTGCCCAAGGAATGAGCCACCCCGCATGGCTGCCAGTGTGAGAAGGATACAAGCAGGGCCGACGCGGACAGTGGTTACTAATCTGCAGGACATAAAGTCTTCTATTGAACTACTCATCCCAGACATCATCCAGAAAATCATTCTGGACTGCACTAATTTTTAGGGAAGGTGTGTTTTTGGAGAGAGATGAAAGGAGATGGACCAAACTCATTTACATATATACTTTGGGGTTATTTTCCTTGCTGGTGTTTTCAGATCCAATGGGGAATCCACAGAATCCCTGTGGGATGCAGAAACTGGCATCTTTTACGTGCAACAATGTCTCTGGAATATTTCCAAGTTATTTCCAGGATTATCCACTTTGATAACCCAGACACAAAACCAGCTCAGCGGCAAAGAGACAAGCTAGCTGCAATCAAGTCAGTGTGGGACAAGTGGGTTGACCGCCTTCCCCTGTTTTACAACCCTGGGCCCAACGTTACTTTTGATGAGCAGGCCGCTGCCCCTTCAGACAGTACAATATAAACCTGCAAAATATGGAATCAAGATCTGGGCAGCCTGTGATGCTGCTTCTTCATATGAGTGGAACTTGCAAGTCTATACAGGGAAGCCAGATGGAGGAGCCCCTGAGAAGAACCAAGGGGATGCAGGTTGTCCTGGATGTGACACAGGGACTCCGTGGCCACAACATCACATGCAATAACTTTTTTACCTTGCACAAGCTGGGACAGGAGCTCCTCAAGAGGAAGCTGACGATGGTCGGAACAGTACAATAAAACAAGCCAGAGCTCCCACCTCTGTTGAATACACGGAACAGGCCTATCAATTCCTCCAAGTTTGTGTTCACGGCCGACACGTCCCTAGTGTCCTATGTGCCAAAGAAAGAAAATATGTGGTACCCATCAAATCAAATCAAATCAATATTATTTATATAGCCCTTCGTACATCAGCTGATATCTCAAAGTGCTGTACAGAAACCCAGCCTAAAACCCCAAACAGCAAGCAATACAGGTGTAGAAGCACGGTGGCTAGGAAAAACTCCCTAGAAAGGCCAAAACCTAGGAAGAAACCTAGAGAGGAACCAGGCTATGTGGGGTGGCCAGTCCTCTTCTGGCTGTGTCGGGTGGAGATTATAACAGAACATGGCCAAGATGTTCAAATGTTCATAAATGACCAGCATGGTCGAAAAATAATAAGGCAGAACAGTTGAAACTGGAGCAACAGCACGGTCAGGTGGACTGGGGACAGCAAGGAGTCGTCATATCAGGTAGTCCTGGGGCATGGTCCTAGGGCTCAGGTCCTCCGAGAGAGAGAGAGAAAGAGAGAATTAGAGAGAGCATATGTGGGGTGGCCAGTC
The DNA here is from genome assembly GCF_018296145.1 of Oncorhynchus tshawytscha. Taxonomy (NCBI): domain Eukaryota; kingdom Metazoa; phylum Chordata; class Actinopteri; order Salmoniformes; family Salmonidae; genus Oncorhynchus; species Oncorhynchus tshawytscha. Next base: position 853,220 of record NC_056443.1, on the reverse strand, counting down.
CTCTTCTGGCTGTGCCGGGTGGAGATTATAACAGAACATGGCCAAGATGTTCAAATGTTCATAAATGACCAGCATGGTCGAATAATAATAAGGCAGACCAGTTGAAATTGGAGCAGCAGCACGGCCAGGTGGACTGGGGACAGCAAGGAGTCATCATGTCAGGTAGTCCTGGGGCATGGTCCTAGGGCTCAGGTCCTCCGAGAGAGAGAGAGAAAGAGAGAATTAGAGAGAGCATATGTGGGGTGGCCAGTCCTCTTCTGGCTGTGCCGGGTGGAGATTATAACAGAACATGGCCAAGATGTTCAAATGTTCATAAATGACCAGCATGGTCGAATAATAATAAGGCAGACCAGTTGAAATTGGAGCAGCAGCACGGCCAGGTGTACTGGGGACAGCAAGGAGTCATCATGTCAGGTAGTCCTGGGGCATGGTCCTAGGGCTCAGGTCCTCCAAGAAAGAGAAAGAAAGAGAGAAGGAGAGAATTAGAGAACGCACACTTAGATTCACACAGGACACCGAATAGGACAGGAGAAGTACTCCAGATATAACAAACTGACCCTAGCCCCCCGACACATAAACTACTGCAGCATAAATACTGGAGGCTGAGACAGGAGGGGTCAGGAGACACTGTGAGACACTCATGAGTACCCTGTGTAGGGATGGGAGAATCTGGCCAGGAACATCACAAACCAGAAATCATAATGGATTACAATTTCACAAAAAGACCATTTAGACAAGCTGGTGACTGGCTACAGCTGCAAAAGTAAAGCCCTACGCTGGCCACTTCTTGGACATCTCGGCGTTGAACGCGTTTGTCATCAGGATGACGTTGAACCCAAATTGAAACAGAGGGAAGCTCCAGAGGAGAAGGCTCTTTCTCAAGAAGCTGGGCAAGACATTGGTAAGACCTCAAATCCAGAGTCAACATATCTCAAGGACCCCAGCTTCTGCAGCCATCGTGAGGAGGTTTCAGGGGGATGCTGGTGCCCCGTCCGTCCGCCCGACCCACAGAACCATCAACTCCAATACCGGAAGTATGTGTGAGTGATGATGATGTTATGTGTGTGTGTGTGTCTGACTCTAGTACCTTGGCCTGTTGTAACTATATATGTGAGTGAGTGATATGTTAGTAAAAGTCCTTAACTAAGTGTTTCATCATTCTAGATTGCAGCCGGTAGCAACAACAAGAAGCTCTGTGATGTGTGTGTGGACCCAAGAAGGACAGGAAGACACAGTAAACATGCATCAAGTGCAAGAAATACATTTGCAACACACACACAGTAAAACTCTGTCCCTCATGTGGTGTGTAGACTGGCATTCATTTATGTTCAGTGGGGCTCATTTTGTCACGCCCTGATTTGTTTCACCTGTCCTTGTGCTTGTCTCCAGCCCCTCCTGGTGTCTCTCTTTTCTCGTCCTCCTGGTTTTGACCTTTGCCTGTCCTGACTCTGAGCCCGCCTGCCTGACCACTCTGCCTGCCCCTGAGCCTGCTTGCCGTCCTGTACCTTTGCCACTACTCTGGATTATCGACCCCTGCCTGCCTTGACCTGTCGTTTGCCTGCCCCTGTTGTTGCAATAAACATTGTTACTTCAACACGGTCTGCACTTGGGTCTTACCTGAAACTTGATACATAATATTTTATGTAAATTATAAATGTAAAATGTGTCTTTCCAATTTGTTCAATTCTAAGTAATAAACATAAATAATGAAAACCTTTCATTTATATTTGTTCAAGATTAACACGATTTATTTCACCCAAGTCTTGATTATAATTGATTTTTGATGACAAAATCACATTTTATAAAAAATAAAATAATAATAGAGCTTTTATTGATAAATGTGATCTAGCAGAAGTATACGGTCTGTATTGCTTGTAATTGATATAAGTCAACATCTAAGGATGAAGTCTTTTTATGTAAATCGTTATGGCTGTATTGTTTTCAAAACCCAGTAATGTGGGTCCATCAGACCTGTGAACATTGGGTGAATTACAACACACAAGGGTTAATCCATTTTAGAATAAGGCTGTAACATCACAAAATGTGGGAAAAGTCAAGGTGTCTGAATACCCTGAATACCCTCCGAATGCACTGCAACCGCTTGGTAGGGCTCTGTAATTGACAAAATAAACATCAAGTTGGGATAAAAAACAATTGGAAGTTCTTATTTGAGTTGTAAGTAGTAGGATTTGAAGGTGAAATAATTGTTTTAACATGTTTTTCAAGAAGCGCGTTAAAGAGTTAATCATGCAACAGCTGTCTTAATGTATGAAACATATTTATGTCAATTTATAGTGCCTTCAGAAATGATTCCCCCTTGATGTTTTCTGCATTTTGTTGTGTTACAGCCTGAATTTTAAAATGAATAAAATTGTGATTTTTTTTGTAACTGGCCGACACACCCTATAATGTCAAAGTAAAATTATGTTTTTAGTAAAGTAACAAATTCATAAAAAATTAATACCTGAAATGTCAATAAGTATTCAACCAAGCCAAAATAAGTTCAGGAGTAAGAATTTGCTTAACAAGTCACATACTAAGTTGCATGGATTCTCTGTGTGCAATAACAGTGTTTAACATGATTTTAGAATGACTACCTCATCTCTGTAACCCATATATGTAATTATCTGTAAGGTCCCTTAGTTGAGCAATGAATTTTAAACAAAGATTCAAATGACAAAGACAAGGGCGGTTTTCCAATGCCTCGCAAAGAAGGGCAGCTATTAGCATACATTGAATATCCCTTTGAGCATGGTGAAGTTATTAATTACACTTTGGATGGTGTATCAATACACCCAGTCACTACAAAGAGACAGACGTCCTACCTAACTCAGTTGCTGGAGAGGAAGGAAACCGCTCAGGGATTTCACCATGAGGCCAATGGTGACTTTAAAACAGTTATAGAGTTTAATGGCTGTGATAGAAGAAAACTGAGGATGAATCAACAACATTGTAGTTACTCCACAATACTAACCTAAATGACAGAGTGAAAAGAGGGAAGTCTGTACAGAATACAATTATTCCAAAACATGCATCTTGTGTGCAACAATGCTCTAAATTAATACTGCAAAATATGTGGCAAAACAACTCACTTCTGTCCTGAATACAAAGTGTTGTGTTTGGGGCAAATCCAATACAACATATTCCTGAATACCACTCTCCATATTTCCAAGCATAGTGGTGGCCGCATCATGTTATGGGTCTTTATTATTTATTTTGGCAACAAATTCTTATTTACATTGACAGCTTACCAACAAACAATGGGTTAACTGCTTGTTCAGGGGTAGAAAGACAGATTTTCACCTTGGGGATTCGATCCAGCAATCTTTCGGTTACTGGCCCAATGCTCTAACCACTAGGCTACCTGCCACTTGTAATAGTAAAGGACTGGAGAGTTCTTCAGGATAAGAATAAACGGAAAGCTAATCACACCCCAAATCATAGAGGAATAGCTGGTTGAGTCTGCTTTCCACCAGTCACTGGGAGATGAATTCACCATTCAGCCGGACAATAACCTGAAACAAGGCCAAATATACACTGGAGTTGTTTACCAAGAAGACGTGAATGTTCCTGAGTGTCTGAGTTATTTTTGATTTGAATCTACTTGAGAATCTATGGCAAGACATGAAATTGGTTGTCTAAGTGATCAACATCCAATTTGATGTTGCACAAGCCAGGTGTGGAAAGCTCTTAGAGACTTACCCACAAAGACTTACAGCTGTTATCGCTGCCAAAGGTGCTTCTACAAATTATTGACTCGGGGGTGTGAATACTTATGTAAATGAGATATTTCTGTATTTAATTAGCAAATTTGCAAAAATGTCCAAAATATGTTTTCAATTTGTCATTCAGAGTGCGAATACCTTCAGTCGGACAATGTAACCTAGGAATGAACGGATTGTGCATGAAAAATGCATTCTCGCCTTGACCAACAAGTCCATTCCCAACAACCTCTGAAGCACTCGGCTATCACACCATCACTTCTGGCCATCAACACTGAGACACTATCATTTCTACTCATGGACTCACCCTTGCACCATTGGTTCTCGGCCACCTTAGGCTCACGACACTAGCCCAGGATAGGCTGGGGTCGTAACTCTACTGTCCATGTGGAGGTAACAAAGTGCCCTGAGTCCCTGTTTGGTGTCTGCTTGTTGGTCTGTGTCTGATTCTGTGTTTCTAGAGGTAGGCAGTGGATTTGTCTAACGTGCCCGTTTGAATACCTCGACGCTGAAGGAGGTGTTCAGTAAGTCCCTGCTGCCTGTCTCTTCCTCCGCATCGTCCCTGTAGCGTGTCATCCAGAGTCGCCGCACTACTTTTTGTTCTACAACGCTTTTGGTGGCCATAAGAATCCCTCTTCTGGAGTCAACAACTCTCTATGGTTGAGACCGCTCACATTCGTTGCCAGTGGCCGCCCACGGGTCTCCTCTCACCGTTTGAGTGTAGTTTAGGTTTACCAGCCACCTATCTTTTCCCATACGGGTCCGAGGTCACTGTATTTTGGACTCTAGAAGGAGGGCCCGCGGATTCCATACCTGTATACTGGAGCGTTTATCGGCCCGGAGGAGAAATTGGTTACCTGCTAGGGACATTCTGGATCACTCCTTATCGATGATTTCAATCGACCAGGTAAATTCCGCCTTGGGAACGCCATAGGCGTTCCTAGGGGGGGGATTTGTCAGGTTCATGAATCCACTGCCTCCCTCTCTTTTCTCTTCTCTTTCTCTTCCCTCTCTCTCGCTCTCTCTCTCCTCTCTCCTCTCTCTCTCTCGTCTCTCTCCCGTGTTTTGTGTGGGCGTGGTTCCCATCTCGGCCTGATTGTCTGTGCAGCTGGAATCACTTATCTTCCCTTTAGATGTTACTGTAACCAGTGTTTCTTGTTGTCAATCGTTGTTACTTCTCTGAGGTTGTGTCGTGTGTCCTGCTCATCTCTCACCGCCCTTGTGTGGACTTATCTCTGTGCTCCTCCTACCCATCCGACCACACCCCCTTGATTTCTCAGCACGCTTCATCGGAAGATGTGCCCCTAGTCCCTGGGTCGGATTCCGTCTGAGTAAGTCTGTCTTCCTGTTTTGCTGCTGTTAAACTGGTATTCATTAAACCATCG